>NW_027279869.1:0-250000 GCF_046629955.1 Centroberyx affinis
CTGATGCACTACTGGTCACGACGCTACACTCCACAGCTGCAACCATTCTGTATTCTATATGCTGCTCAAATGCACATAGTTAAAATACTGAATGTTGAATGTGTGCAGTGTGGTATGTAAAGTCTAGTATGTCTTGCTCTTCACTGCACTGTATGTTAGGTACCTGTTGTCCTGTAGGCAAAACTTGGCAAAACATCCCTGGTTAAATTACAGTTAGTCTCTGCACCACTAGAATGAACTTCTATACATTTATTGAGTCTAGTGATCAGGGATGCAGTGGAGGTAAACCCACCTAAACTCACCTTTTGTATTTGCAGGAACAAAGATTATCCGCCTTTCTAGGCTCACATAAATTCATATCAGGTAAATTGATAGTGTCTATCTTAATAAGTAGTATCAAACGTAAAATGAAGAAAGGATCTCTTAAGGGGGAAAAAGTAAAAATAAATTTCATGTTTTTTTTTTCAAAAAATAACAGATTTTTTGGTGGTTGTGACGCCTTGTAATGATCTGGAGGTCTTGCGATGAGACTTAAATTCAAATTTTTCTTAAGATAAGGGCAAATACCTGGGTGAGGGTGAGATTTCCAGTGAAAATCAACTTGTTATAGGATTTTTCTTCAATTAAGTGTCATTTTCTTATATTATATATTAGCATATTAGATATTAGTGGAGTGATCTGCCTCATTCTGCCTTGTTTCAAGATACTGACACTTTTTTTGGAGGTCATAGTCTACCCCCTTTTTTATTTACGACTACATCACTGTTGTTAATCAAAGTGAATCTGATAGTGAATAGTAGTATATCGGCAGATCCTCTCACCTCTGCCTCCGTGGAAAAATGATGAGGAACAAAACCACGATGAACAGAGGAAGGAGGGCACAAAACAGGATGGTCCTGACTGAATAGTCTTCCTCTGACAAACACACACATGCACATACATATATAGACAAACACATGCACACAGATGAAAAGTACATTCATCATGCTGCTGAAACCCTTTATTCAAGGCATTAACGGTATATATGGCCTCTCTTCCCTCTCTGTTGGCTCTTACCTATAGTGACCCAGAGAGGCAACCTGGCTCGTCCCTCTCCTGCCACAGTGTGAGCTGTCATGTGGATCTTATAGACTCCAGACAGAACAGTCAAACTGTAGCTCAGCTTCTCACCTGGCACTGGGTGCACCTCACCTGCACCAATACAATACAGTACATCTTAAAAATTGCTTATTTCCCCACTGGTTCAACTGACGCAGATGTCAATAATTCCATCTGCTGACACTGAAATTTGTTAGATAAAGATCATACAGAAACTGAGACACAAAATATTATTTTTCCAATCTAATTGAATGGCACTTCAATTGCTGTACATAATCAATACACGTTTAAGACTGTATAATTGTGTAACTTTGTTGTAAAATTTTCTTATGTGTGGCAACACTTCTGCAACACACAGCATGCACTAAATACAGCTGTTAACTTGTCTATACTTTTGAGCATACTTGTTTTTTCTGAAAATTTAAACTGTGTATTAAGATCTTTTAGAAAGCAGATGATTGTGGCGGCTTTACTTTCCAGTAGTTTGTACATCCTGTATGACAAGTATGGCATAACACATAATATAGTATATACCATAAAACGCCAATTCATTGGGAATGAGAGTTCGATGAGTGTGTGTGTGTGTGTGTGTGTGTGTGTGTGTGTGTGTGTGGTTGCCTACTTGTGGTGTTGCCCTCCCTCTGACAGTAGAGGCTGTACTGGGTGATGAAGCCATGCTGCTGCTCCACAGGCAGAGGCTCCCACACCAGGAGAACTGAACTGCTGCCCAGCTCCTGCACCTGCAGTCTGGGGCCAGTAGAGGGCACTGGAGGGTCAGAGAGAGAGAGAGAGAGCGAGAGAGCGAGAGAGAGAGAGAGAGAGAGAGAGAGAGAGGGATGGTGGCAGTGAGTGGCAGAGAATTATCATGTTACAACAAAGTACTCAATTTCAGACCCTACTCAAAGAAGTTAGGTTTTTTATGAAAGTATCTTTTTTCTTTTCTTGCATTTAAAACCACTTAGTTTGACTTTTAATTTTAGCCACAAATATTCATGATATTCAAGATTTGCTAATTTGACAGATAGATCTGCAGTGCCAAATGGGAGACAGGGCACACTTTGATGAATGTCAAGATCTCATGGATGACTATATGACACTGAGCATAAAAACACATTGAATAACTTTTGATCAAGGTTTTTTTTCCCATATCTGTGTCTCTTGTTCACTGTAGAATACTTGATAACAAACCTGCATGTTAAAAGCACTGAAATAAATTTCACTTGACTTGCATTTTTCTTGCTTGAACCAATACCAAAATAGGCAAAATTGAAGCACATAAACTATTTCATTCCAAGTCCTCTTCATCATAATGAGTAAAGGTACATTACCTCCTTGTCTGGTATAAGTCTGATTTGAAATTGCTTCACCACTCTCACTGCCAAACTCAGGCCGTACACTCACAATGTATCGCACTTCTGGCAGCAAATCTACAATCAGAATCAAAATCACTTTATTCAGTGAGAACAATAAAGTACAAGCACACAAAATTGACTTGGTGGCATTGATGCAGAGCCATATCGATTACTTGCACAGTAACATAGTGCATACTGGCACACAGGGTACGAGGACAACAGAAACTTGCATAGTGCAAAGGAACAATAAGTAAGACGTAAACTTTATCACTCTATAAACAACAATTAGTCAGGTAAACAGTAAAGTGTCAGTAGAAAACAGAGGTAATCGTTAACATGGTCACACATTATCTCTCAGATTTAAATTTCCACTCATGGGAGAACAGGTTATGTTTTGGTGATGACCTGATTTTAAAGGAGGATAACACCCAATTTAAGAATTCAAATGTGTTATTCTTACCCTAAGATAGACTGGAGAAGCACAAATTTGAGATGCTGCACTGATGGCATAGACACTGAATGAGAGACTGACTTTGTGAATTCATACAATATTTGAGTGAACTTGTATGTGCAATTGATTCTTACATGATAGCAATATGCTATCAGACCTAGACCTCTGCCCTCATCCTGGGTGTTGTCACTGTCACCACTACCATCTTTTCTCATTTGTTTCTTTTGCATTTTACATTTTAAGCATTTAGCTGACACCACTGTCTTACAATCAATGCAACATTAGTGGTTTAAGCAAAAATCAAAGTAGTTCAAGCAGCCAATAGCAAGGCGAACAAGGGTCAGAACATATCGAGGGAAAATAAATTAAATGAGAGAAATAGAAGCTGTCCAACTGTGTGACATCACCAGAGAGGAGCTGAGTGATATTCTTCTCTCTTGTTTCTGACTATGGAAGGTAACAATGACTTTCTCTAATATATATTGAAGTTCCCTATAGGAATAGGAAAAGTCTGTTTTAAGAGCTGAAATTAAGTGGACCCATTCCATTAAGGCACCGTTCCATCTTGGTAAATAAGTCCTTGTTCTTCATCGACCTGTCTGGTTTAATAATGATTAAATGGTGAGCTTACCAGTGATGATCATGCTGCTGGCCTCATGGCTCAGTCTCTCCCAGTGTAGATTATGATTGGCTGTTTCTGACGCTGACTCCCACTCTATCAGGAAGCCAGTGAGTGAGGAGTTTTTGACCGCCGACCATCTGACCTCCAGGATGGAGTCGTTCAATACTTTCACACTGATCGTCTCCATGGCACTGAGCACTGACAGAGAAGATCATGGTGTTATAATCTAGTTGATACATTTAGTTGATAAAACTACTTTTACCTGCTGTATCCTTTTAGCTACTACAGACCTGAGATCTGAATTCGGAAAGAAAAAACATGTCTCAGCGAGGCTAAGATACAACAACATTCAAATAACTAACAACAATTTTATTTTTTAGATCTATGAGAAGTGTTTCAGGGACTCTGGATTTTTTTTATTTATTTATGTTGCTCTCAGCAACATCACTGACTCAAAATGTTATTTGAAAGATGATAGTTAAACATTCAAAAATTACATGAATTCAAAATGAAATGACATTAAAGTGGCGATACTTTTGGTGAGCGGTCATTGCTTTGGTGTTTTGCACTCAGTATAGGTGCTGCCACTACATTCTGTAATAATACGACTCTCACTCTAGACTGCGGCTTCTTATATTTCTTCTACCTACTTTTATTTATTCCACACAGTCTGCTGTTCAACGTAAAACACATCATTTTCTGTGCTGCAGAGGATTTTTCCCAGGAAAGAAGGATTCCCTCATAGGAGTTTAGAACATCAAATGTAAAAGAACTGGCTATAGGTTGAATCACTATTATATGGTATTCCTCTGTGATAGAAAGTAGCAAAACAGACAATTTATTTATATGAACAAGCTGCAGATTATTACTTTAATTAAGAAATAAATTGATTAATAATAATTGAATAATTGAATAATAAATGAAGAGTTGCATTTCAAAATATCTGGTATCTACTATCTATCTATGTACAACATATCTATCTACTATTAAAAAAAAGAAAATAATGGTACATAGTCTTATAAAACCATTGCTAGTATAAAAGTAAAGCACATTGTGAGTTACTATTAAAATTATTTTTTATAATTTAAGACTGTTGCTTACGAAATAGTTTTTGTGGACAGAATTATTTGTTCTGTTAATGTGATGTTTTATTTATGTTTTTTTTTTTTAACTTGTGGACATGTTTGTGTTTATATTTTCCTGGGTGAGACCAAGGACAATTTTCCTGCCTCAGCTGGACAATACAGTTTATTCTATTCTATCTGTATTTTTGAAATATTGACTCATGAATTTCAGGTAGCATTTTCCCCCCAAAATGGATATATAGCATTTTGGAATGAAAGCCTTCAAATGCTATAAAAGGATTCATATTCCAGTGTTGAGAGTCAGCAGAGCGGACCTGCGTCTGTGGGTGCAGGGAGGGTGACCCGGGCTGCAGGGGAGGTGCCGGCAGAGTTGGACATCGTCAGAGAGCAGGAGGAGCGCTCCGCAGGCAGGGTCAGCTGACAGGAAGTGTCTGTCAGGCTCAGGCAACTCCCATTTTCCAGTGCATTGTGGGATTTTTCAGACTGGCAGGACACATTAAACCACAGGCTGGCACAAGCTGTCTGACTCTTGGGAGGAGACTGGATGGGAGACAAGATCAACATTGAGATTAACACTGAGACTAGGACTGACAGGTCCCGCATCAGCAAAAATACTTGGCACTGGCATGAAAGGGGCTTCATAGGAAAAATGAGACTGACGCTTAACAATAATATGCTAAAACACTAACAGTAGGCTCAGTATGGATGCTGATACTAATTCACACAGAAAACTGAGTCACAGGAATTAGAGGAATCGACATCAGTCTCAGAGTAAGTCAGAGAATCTAAGAACAATGAGAAATATTTGCATTTAGTCTTTAAAAGTTAGTTAGTTGTCTAAGAGGTAGTAAGTAAGTAAGTAAGTAAGTAAGTAAGTAAGTAAGTAAGTAACTAACTAACTAACTAACTAACTAACTAACTAACTAACTAACTAACTATTGTCTCACTGTTTTCTCACCTTCCACAGTAGAGTTACTTGTCTCAGGTGAGGAACATCTGAAGGCTTTACGGTTCTCCATAGTTGTGGAGCAGTGATCGGGGCTGGGAGAAACAGTGACAAACAAACAAACAAATAAACAAACAAATAAACGAAAAAAGAAAAGAAGCAATATATTTTCATCAACCAGACTCCCCCATCCCTTTTTCAAGAATGACCTGACCAAGAGAGCAGCATCATAACCATCAGTAGTTGTACGCAATCACCATTCATGAATAGCCATACTACAGATCTAAAAATAGAATCAGATTCCCCCATTAAGTGCATACAATCAATGGTGGTTACTATACGAGCCTGTATACAATCATTGCTGCTCACTTTATAAACACTTAAAGTCACAAGTCCATCCACAGTCCAGTGTCTGGGAGTGAGATCCACCCTCAGGTCCTTTAGTAATCTTTTACAACACTGCTGAGGACTGCTGCTTAACTTTTAATCCAGTCTGCAGCATTTTACATGCTTAGACCTCAGTGGTACAGTAGAGAATATTATTTGTAAATAATTTTGTGTTAATCTGCTTGGGGTACCAGATGGTTAGGGTTCACTGCTATTGACATAGTATCAGTTAAGTTGTGCAGAAATGTAATAAATTGACCAATTCTTGCCCGTGATTGTGTGAACTCTCTGGTACGCAGTGTATTGCCAAAGTGTCAAACCACAGCAATCTGATACTGAAATAAATATAAAACAAATGATAAGAATAATTTGGAAATGTTATTCATGTGAGGAGAATGCAACAAAGTACAGTCAGTTGTTCTTGGAGATAAAAGGAGGATGAGAGGGAGACTGCTACAGAGGTTCTCTCTCCAGACACAGAGGTCAACTCTAACAGATGACACAAAATAGCCAGCTGCTCCTCCCTCTCCCAATAATGTTATGGTGCTGTGAAAAAATGGAGTAATTGTATAAACGCAACGATTTGATCACGCAGTTCAAACAAACAATGGCTGAGATCTGCCTTCAGTTGGGGTTTGGGTCAGTTGGCAGTGAACAATGGTGAAGGTCCCAGAGAGCATTTCTTGGGCCAACTTGTGTTGAAACACTTCATCATGGAACTGGTGTACTTAGCCTAGATATTTTGACTTAGGTTGTTGACGCTAAAGGGGTTTGAGTGCATTTTTCTGGGATTGGGTTTGAAGATATTGACTTGACATGTGAGAGTAAAGTTACATTTCTGTTATTGGCCTTCAGCAGTTTTAAGGGCTTTCCAAACAGTAAACTCAGTTACACTATATTGATGTCAGGCATTTATTATGCTCTGACCCATGAGTCAATGACAGAAAATACAATATTCTCTGCTCTTCCTTGCTTTGAAGCCTGATCAGACCAATTCCATGGAATTACAGTAATTTGCAAAAATTACCAGTATCTGAGGCAGTCACTGAAGAAATTATATATAATTTTGAAAGAATAGGTACTGATTTGTTTGTTGATTACCTAGAAACGTATAAAAGTGGAAAAAAAGACATTGTAATACATAAAGACATAGTATACATGAAGACATAATATCAACTCACATAGAGTTGATATTAAGGATACAAACATTACTGTGCAGATCTTGAAATATAGTTATTTATTGTAGACAGTGATGATTGTGATATTCAAATTGTGGTTTGTAAATTGTAATACATTGTCTGTTTATCATTACATTCAATGGAATTTGGTGTAATAAGATTGAGTAATACAGTGAATTAGGTTGAAACAAACAAACATGTGTGTGTGTACTATGTGCTCTCTGTCTCTCTCTGGCTCTCTCTCTCTCTCTCTCACACACACACACACACACACACACACACACGCACACACGCACACATGCACGCACACACACACACACACACACTCATTCTCTCACCGGTCATCCCTGTGCAGCTCTGTAGTTGGTCGCTCCACTCGCTCCAGTAACTGGAGTCATTGTAGCGCTGGCGGAGCCGGACTGTGTACTGTGTAAACGGGCTGAAGGAACACAGGCCACCGAGATGAACTGTCTCGCTTGTGTTCAGAGAGACTACACACTCCTGGTGCTGGAGCTGCTCATCCAGATAACCCTCCACTGTCTGGGCCTCAGGCTGGTAGAAAGAGGAACAAAGAGGAGACATATGAATAAATGAAAAATCCTGCATACCACACCTCCATTTCCACTGAGTTAATGTGATTCCAAACCTACATGAGCACCAGAAGCAGGCCATTCAGAGGCAAAGTTATTAAGTTATTATATGTGTTGAGGATACTGCAGTGGTGCAGTCAAGAGTACAGTTATACAGGGTATACAACCTCTTTTTATGTACTACTGTATGAGGTCCAGTGCTTCCAACAAAATATACAGCCAGTTATTCAAGGAGTATCAGTGTATTACCACACCTGATCATCTGTGCTGTATTGTAGCTGGTAGTTCACAAGGCCAGAACAGGTCGATCCATAGGTTAGAGCAAAGACTTCAGGTTTGTGCCACTGCAGCTCCAGACACCTGGGTTTGTCTTTGACTGGTCTCAGATTAGACAGGACCGGCCTGCGCAGCTTCACTGAAGAAAGAGGGGTCAGGAGGGAGAATGTAGAGATATATATGAACTTCAGCAACATCAATAGATGCCAGGTATGGACAAATGACTTCAAGCTGTTGAAAATACAGCATGGGACAATGACGGTGCCCACGTGTATGAAATATATAATATGGAGCAAGCCCAGCAATAAGAAGATTGTCAGATTTTATAATTTCTAGCCAAATCACAGCCTACCAAACCAACTGAAAATGAAGTTTTTATTCACAACCTTCTCAGTACACTGTCAAGTTAGCTATACCTGAAAAGGTTCTTTCCAAAAAGGGATATTCACCTTTTTAAAAATGTGACACCTACTCCTACAAAATAATCACTATGAATTACTACTGAAGTTATTAGCAAATTTAAGACCTTTGCTTATAAAATGATTGAATCCTCTGTACTTTTGTTAACAGTGAGCAATGAATATCAGGTAACTTTTTTTCCAAATGGTGGGAAAAAAATTGAAAATGGTCCTGTGTTGCTCAATGTTGAGCAAGGCACCAGCACTGGCAGTGATGTTGGTATTGGTATTAGTAATTGGTAATGGTATTGTAAGGTGCTTTGAATAAAATCATCTGCCTAATAGCATATGTTATCTCCACGTTGTACTGTGCAGAGCCTTTTGGAAAGAAACCCTACATTACAGTTACAGTACTTATGTAGGTGTCTTTACCAGCATCCATGGCGTAGATGCAGATGGTGGGTGAACTGGCTTCTGCTGTAGAGCTGTTGGCTGTTACTCTGACAGAGTACCGGCGGTCAGGAGAGCTAATCTTGCCAGAGCACTGTGTCTGATTTACCCTGGTACAGCTGAAGGATGGCTTGAGGGACTCACAGTTGCGTCTTGTCCTGTGTACACACATAAACATGGGTGCATAAGCATGCATGCAGGCACATACAGATGCACTGGCATGTGTGTGCGTACAATATTAACATCCTTCAAACATGCACTTTCATCTACACTTACCTTTCAAATATACTGCCTAAATCTTTCAGTGGATTCTTTGAAGTTAATTCTATAATCCACATTCTGATGACCTTCATCCCCCCCTCTGCCACACCACACATAGTCAATTCTCAATGATACAGAGGTTCTCTACTCTGGAATTCCGACATTCATATTGTCAAAACATCATCGTCCATTTGTAATTTCAAGCACAGATTGGGAGTCAGCCATGATGAATCAAGCCACCCAACAGCCTACTCCTATGTAATGTAACCTAATCACATACACTCTCTCTCTCTCTCACACACACACACACACACATACACACACACACACACACACACACACACACACACACACACACACACACACACACACACACACACACTCACTTTTAATTTACTTTTATATGTGTATTTTTTGTTTGTTTTATTGTCTTGTTTTCATTTTTTTTGTGTGTTATTGTTATTTCTATTGTATACATCATATAATTTCATTTTTATTGGTCAGGTACATTTATAAGCCCACTTGGGTTTCAAACCTCTCCGGCACATGCCCTTTTGTTTTGTTTTGTATTGTCTTTATTGTTTTTCTTGCTTGGTGCAAATAAATAAATCCTAAAATCCGAAATCCTAAATACATATGCAAACTTAACGTCTAACACTGTCAGTGGCGTTGTACAGTGCACAATAGAAGAGTGCGGTTGTAAAGCATATCTTTGCGAACCTAATATGGGAAAAAACAAACAAACAAACAAAAAAACAACAACCACAACAATTAACTTTTCCTTGTCTTGATTTACCTTTTGTGTGTTTGGCACTAAATCCAAGCTGGAAGCCCATTAATGTTAAAAAAAACCCCAACTATTGGATACTGCGTGTTGAGAGATAGACTACTTACTGTAGCTACATCATTGACTATGCAATGGCACTTTTGTTTGTATTTTAGATACAGCAATGGGTCTGAATGGAGAGCTGAATAAAGAATTGAAGAATGGTGTGATGAAATTGTCCTTCTTTATTATAAGTAGATTCTGAATCATATATTGGTTTAAGACAAGGACTGTTTCTGTTCTGGTTATAACATACTGCATCCACATGCAGCAATTACATCTGTTCTTAAAAAGGAACCAGTATACGTGGGCAGCAAAACTAAAAGGTCAGGAAGCAGGCTTATAGCCGGAAACTGTGGGCAAGGGAAGTGAATCAGTAATGCTCACACAATCTGTCAACAACTACTGAGGTGTCCTTGAGCAAGGTATCTAACCCCTAAATGCTGCAGTGAAGCAGGTCAGTGGCTGACAGCAGAAGTCTGTGCTGGGCAGCTCCCACATCTGAATGTGTAAAAATGTATAAATTTGAAGCAGGGCATTGATGAACAAAAGCATGTAAGCTCAGCAACACTTGCCTCAATAAGTAAAGGTTAAAAAATTAAACAAAACTATTTTGCACATCCCAATTATTATGTACAATGTGGCACTCTAATCAAAGAGTGGAAGATGGTGACTCAAAAAGTTGAACAGGACATGGCTTGGCAAATTGGTATGGTAAATTGCGGAATCAAGGGGTGGTTTTAATGGGTTTTTAGAATGAACAACCTATTTTTCCAAGGAAAAAGCTAAAAACTTGGGGAGGACCATTCTTCCTATCCTCTATGGATCATCCTCCCTTGCTCACCCCTTGATGGGTGTGTGCAGCAGGCATTAGTTGAACTTACAGTATCTCAGAGCCTCCTCCCTTGTGGATAGCACATGCACTTCTTCTAAAGGGGGATGTTGACTATAACTGCTTATTGTTTTGCCATTTACAAAATATGAATAAAACAAATTTACTCAGTAACCATGACTCACTGTGTGCAGTCCTGATAGTGAAGCCATAATAGCAGTAGCACAAGGATTTTCATCCATTAGTCCGAGGATGTCTCAAAGGAATCATTAGACTAGGAAGTTACCATAGTTTTCCTAAGAAGTCCTTTAGCCATGTACTGTAGTTGACGCACGTCTCAGTTTAATCTGTCTGGACATCATTCAAACCATGACAACAGTGAAATTGCCCAGTTTTCCATTATCTGATGAGGTCAAAACAGTTGACGCTAATGATAACATACAATTATCGGCAACTGTGTTGGCTCAGTAAAACCTTAGTGACACCAGCACACTTAAGAAGACATGAGCGATTAATGGACAAGCGAGAATTGTTTCAACTTTCCAGCTGCAGAGAGGTTCCTAGAGGAGGATATCACTATATATAGCTTGAACCCTCTGAAGTGTGTGGCCATCATAAGGAATAAGCCAAGATACACTGATTAGGGATATGACTTATTGTGTGATTCAAGGCTGGTTTTAAGATGGTTGTTATTACCCTCTGTTCTTTCAGGGCCAGGAAATCCCAGAGTGAAGCGTGGAGGAACCATTGTTTTACAGTATTTATAGTCCTGCACCTTGCCATGGGTCTTTGTATCTCAGTCAGTAGAACATTACCGTCTGGGATCAAACGAAACCAAACATAGCAAAAAAATATGCATTCATGGCATCATAGCACAGGCTAAACGGTTTTGTTATCTCCTGCTAAGGGGACATGAATAATAATTATAGGCATTATAAGCAGAATTACTAAGATAGATATATTGCTCATCACCAACGAATGCATCACATAATTAGGCCTGTAACACAAAATTACACCACCTGACATAATAAAAATGACACTTCAAAAAGCACAGGACAACAGCCTTCTTTAGTAGATTTTGTCGATGATGAATATTTCTTGCCAATGTGTCTTCTTGCACAGAGTGATCTATCATTCAGCCTAGCCTGTTTTTTTAAGGAGACACCCTAAGACACGAGGAATAGTATTGTTAGGGCAAACAAAATGTAAACTACTTGATAGACCAAAGGGTTTTCTATTGTATAGACAGCTTTCTGGTGACATAACGCAGTCTCCGGCAGCCATATTGGAGGTCCCCAGCTCTTTGTTAACAATGGATGACAAAAACTGATTGCATTTCCAAACATAAAATTTGCTGTATCAACAGTATTAACATGCTTAATTTCTGTGCTGTTTTTGACTGGGAAATTATCATTTTGGCACTGAAATGTAATCGATTTTGTGTTGTCAGATGTCAGCTTATAACTGTAGCAGGTCAACTATCAGTAGCTTGTTGTTAACACGTTTGATTTGCACAGTAGGTAACATCATGTAGCTAGCAGATATAATTATTTGTGGTTAGTAGTTGCGTGTTAACATTAGTTGCTTTGCTAAATTAGCTTGCTAGCTGGTTAGCAAGCTAACAAAGCCAGGAACTAACTGAGCTGATTCTCCTCAAGCTACAACTCAGAGAGTTTTGAAGTAGAGACTAGGGCTAAAGACAAAACTATTAACTGTCACAGTAACCTAAATCTGGAATCAAATCCATCCACACCATTCATTTTTACTTTCAGCAGTTACTGAATTGACCTACACCCACACTACCACTATCTTTTTCAGATATCTGCCTAGCTATGTTGTTGTATAGCCGTTATTTTTGCATAGCGAATTTTCGGATACACCTGGCTCCAGCCATGGTTGTTAGGAGATTTGTGTCACAACTATGAAGCCTCTATGACAGTGTGGGATATACGTGACCAGGTTTTGTATACCAACGTTTTGCAATGCAAATATTCCTCTGGGCAAAAACAAGTGCCAGCCTATGTAAACCCAGTGTGGATCAAGTAGTGTATTTGTAAAGTAGTGTATTTCCCAATAAATTATTACCTATAAAAAAGGAGCAACCCCTCCACAGCTTGCAACCAATTTCAATATGATCGATCGACCTCCTTAGGATGGCCGTTCATGAGGCCAGAAAAATTATGTAAAAGTAGATAAATAAGGTGGCAAGCCACTTCTAATTCTTTTGACAATATTTTTCACATCTGGGTTAGGGGAGACAGCAGTGGGCTGTTTCTCTGTATTGGTATGGTACCAGCACCCTGGCCAGCTTGTAGCCCACATCTCCCAGCCCAGCCAGAAATGTTTCCAGTGGTTCAGACGGCCTATCTGCTTTATTAAAATAAAAGGTCATCTTTTGGCTGCTTGATCTCTCTCACAACACATACAGTTCATGTAACAAAAATATGTAGCACTTGCTTGTACTAAGTATTGTTGATGTTGTGGTTGATAGTGTCTTACATGTTAGCCTCCAAAGTATAGACAGTGTCCGAGGGAGAGTCCTTCCCTGGTGTCCAGTAGCATGTCACTTGATCATAGGCGATGAAGATACAACTTGGCTGGCTCGGGCTCAGGAGGAACTCTGCAGGAGACAGAGAGGAGAGACAGCATTGAGTCATGTACATGAATCTGACTGACAAAGGAACATTATGTTTTCTCTTACTAACTATTTACTTATAGTTGTCATGAGCAACATGGGAAATCTTGAAAAGAGATTCTTTAACATGGGGCTGTTTCTGAAAAAGTACACACTGCACCATCAGTAATTACAACCTTATGCATATGGGATAACATAACATATCATTAGAGCTGCAACGATTAATCGATTAATCGATTAGTTATCAACTATTAAATTAATCGCCAACTATTTTGATAATTGATTAATCCGTTTGAGTAATTTTTTAAGAAAAATAAGTCAAAATTCTCTGATTCCAGCTTCTTAAATGTGAATATTTTCTGGTTTCTTTACTCCTCTAAGTAAACTGAATATCTTTGGGTTGTGGACAAAACAAGACATTTGAGGACGTCATCTTGGGCTTTGGGAAACACTGATCGACATTTTTCACCATTTTCTGACATTTTATAGACAACTAATCGATTAATCCAGAAAATAATCGACAGATTAATCGACAATGAAAATAATCGTTAGTTGCAGCCCTACATATCATATCAATAACATTTCAAAACTTTGATCCAGAGTGAACCAATCCATCTCTGATCTCTCATAAAATACCCCAAAAATGTGATGTACTATGTTACATACATAATACTACTATGTAATACTATGATACTATAATACTACCTCTGTTCATGTCTCAGTCATATGCTTAGCAGGTGTAAAATACATTACTATCCATATCCATTGTAATAAAACTATTTTTCAAAACATATTAAAGAGACAAACGATCTCCACCTGTAGCAGCAGCATAGCAAAGGCCAATGTAAAGCATCACTCGGGTCAGTCGAGAGCCTCTGTCCATTCTGAAGAGGAGGTGAAGGGTTTCAGCTCCAGGAAGGCAGGCGTTGGAGCAAGTCTCGAGTCTAGACCGGTTTTCCCTCTGCCTGGCTCTCAGCTCAGCTTGTGTACAAACATCAATGGAGCTCTGTTGGAGCAAAGAGGGGCTGGAGTATCATCCAATGATCTATTCTGGACTACTTCAGCCTGCACCAGCCACTACTGTACTACTACTGTGCTCTACTGTGTACTCAAATGTTTTCACTCCCGGTGATAAGTCATGGGATAGAGGGGGAGGAGTTTTTGGTTCTGTCCCATTTCCTCATTTGAATAAATTTGAGCCCATCCCTGATGCTTTGCTGGACCGGCCCACCAACAGCACCACATCAACTTCTGATCTCTCAGCAGCATAGGTGCTAAACGGTATAATGCCAAATTCACTGTTTTGTCTCCCAATGTAGCTACTACATATCACCAAAAATCATCACACACACCCACACACACACACACACACATACAGAGCAACAGTACAAGTTCAGGCTCAGGGGATGACAATACAACATTTAGCCTAGATACTGACATTCACAGACACACACACACACACACAAGCATTGGCCTTATATCTTAAAATCTGTGTTAGACTGTAGCCTAGGTCTGGTTATGACTGCAGCGTGACTTCTATGAAACACAATGACAGTATCACATGAGAGGGTGCTTTACCGTCATTATTGGCACGACAGTGATGTAAGCATCACTGAAGTATCACTCGATTATACAACGGTTACCAACAAAATAAAAGATATAATCAAAATGTATTCAAATTGTGGGGCAATTCCCTCTCAAAATCAAAAACGTTTTGCTAGTATTACCTCCGTTTTCCTGGAAATACATGGGGTCTGACTAATAACTGGAAAACAATCAGTCACGTCAGTAGACTCCTAGCTAATGCTTTCTAGAGATCGTGGGATTTCCCAAACTCAATCTTGTTGTAACTAAGATATCTGCTGAAAAAAATTGTTTTTTCCATGGACAGATTTAGCTACTACGTCTGCGAACTTCACATGTATTTTTAATCCGTGTTTGGTTGGGATGAAAACCTGCAGACCTCTCGGGCCTCGGCGGCACACGGTTCAGAACTGATTTAAATGAACCTCCAGCACTTCCATAAAGAGGATGGACCTGAGCCCACCATGACCCAAACGCTGTGCTTCAGGCTCCCTAAGAACACCGAGATGAAGGACGGCAGGTAAGTAGTGTCTTCTCTCTGCAGGTGGTGAACTTGGTGGAAGAGGAGGAGGAAGAGGAGGAGGAGGAGGAGGAGGATGGACTTCCAGCTCGTCCAGTGGCCTGCTGATAGAGCGACATGATGTCACCAGGAGGATGGGCTTCCTCCAGAGAGCCTGGCTCCTCAAAATCAATAAATCCTTTCTCAATAAACACTGGTATTCTTTGTATTTTATTCACTCTTAGTACTAGTGTCACTAAGTCAGGGTGAAAAGAGGCTCAACACAACAGTTTGGATGTTAAATGGCACAGTCATTTGCAGACTGTCTGCTTTAACATGAAGGTGTTTGCGGCCATATAAAGAAACACAAGATGCCTCCATTTCAGGGTGTGAAATCTATGGACAGATGAAGATAATATTGGATGTTTGTTCCGTCCCACAGCTCATACAGCAAGCCCTGAATGGGCATTTTACTACAAGGCCACTCACAGTGTACATCTGCTAAAAAGACATCAAACTGATACAAGCAAGAGTATTAACATGCATGTGGGTTAACTTTCCTCTCTGCATGGACATCATACTATACTCACATGTCAGTGGAGTTTAACTGAAACCACAGCAGAAGATAAACTGACAGGCTCTCACATTCCTCTTACAAAAATCAAAGTGAATCATATTTTGAATGTTCTGAAACAGACGCTTTCTAAAACACTGTTATTGTTGTAAGGAGGGAGTTCCCCTTAAACACTGAGAGTAAGGAAAGGAAATCACACTTGTTTGGGTTGATTTTGACTAAAGGAAAATTCCACCCTCAGATACTGCTACACTGTTATACTGTATATCATCAATCTGTGATGTTCAAGTGTTGTGATTTACTTTTTTGGTGTCCTGCACTTTCTGTTCAACCTTTTATTGTGTTACTGTAAAGTTTTCACTGTTTGGCTGATTACCTGGACATTATATAAAAAATCTCAGGGTAATGTTAAAACTCCCCAGTATTTTGAACCACACTATTTTTGAACTGAGATGGTTGTCCATCTTGTCGTTTTGAATGCACCCCCCCCACACACACACACTTAGGCTATATTCACATCTCACAATTCCTATATTATTGTGTGTTTATATGTACGCATGGGTATTTATATTATATAATACCATTAATTATTTTTTCTCCATATTTTCTTTGTTTTTCTGTTTGTTTTCTTTGAGTGGGCCCACTCTTACTGTAACTATATTTATCAACCAAACATATGTTTTCAAAACTAGACAAAAAAAAGATTCAGAAACATACTATATGTGAAAACAAGTGATTATTGTATTGTACATTTTGACAGAATGGGTGAATTGCTATTGAGTGCAAAAGGTGGTATGAGCTGTCACCCATGGACGCACCCTAAACACAGCTGTGACTGATCATGCAATTTGTACCTATGGACTAATTAAGCACTATGTCACTTTGTGGGTAACATGTCTTGAAAAAGGTTGTTTGAAACATCCACAAATAAATCAATGCAGAGGTGATCTGGTGTGCGGGAATTTCCTTATTTCTCCCCCTTCAGGAGAGTTAATTCCCTGCACCATTAAAAGAGAGAGCAGTGTGTTTTAATTCCTGTAGCTGATGAGATGAAATTCAGTCCTACTCTGAGATGTGTCATGTACGTTTTGCTGGATACAACCACTCCCACAGTCATGAAAAGAAGCTCTACTGTCGGTAAAGGAGAGCAGACAGGTTACAGAGGGATTTTTAAGCCTGAGACAAGTCAGACATGGATTGTATGAAATTGAGGTGCAACTTATTATGCCAGTTTATACACTGACGTACAAGTAAGTCTGTCCAAAAAAGTATATTAAACTTAATGTTTATATATTAAAGTTGTAGCATCCTGGTTCGATTGATAAATGATAATAATTCACTCTATATGAAATTGTTGGATTATAACCTTCTTTGGACAGTGGAGGACCAGAGATAATGAAGTTTATTTAAATCTTCAAATTTAAATTTGAGTGTTTGTCTCCTATGAAACCAAAGAAGCATTTACATGGATATCACTGAACCTGGGGAGCAGTACTCACTAACTGGTCCGGACCACAACAGACCACTAGCTTCAGCGCCCCTAGTGGTAGTAACCAGTGGTCCAGGACAGACCGCTGAATTGGCTACAAACTAACCCTAACCCCCTCTCCCCTCATTCATGCCTAAAATAGCCCTACTGATACCTTTTGACGTGTAATCACAGGTGGGGTTGCACAATTATGGCAAAAATGAAAATCCAAATTATTTTGATTGGCTTTTTGATCCTAATTATTAATCACAGTTATTAGTATTGATGATTTGAGGAACAAAATTATTCTACTGCAGTTTTTTGATCTTATATCAGCATCTTTTCAACTACAGCAGACACTCTACATGCAATGAAGTGTTTCAATATTGCCGAAATTCAACAATTATTAGTTGTGGAAACTAAGATTGCGATATACGATTATTCACAATTAATTGTGCCCCAAGTGACAGGAAAGTAAAACTAAAAAAAACCCCTCCCTGTATCAAGTTAACCAATACAAAAGCAAACCATTTAATTTCAACATTGTTCATTTTAATAGTTTCTTTTTTACAAAATATAATAATTATAAACCAACATACATAACAGAAGCAGTACAATATATAAATTGCTAAAAAAAAAAAAAAAAAAAAAAAAAAAAAAAAAAATTAACAAAAGGCAGTGTTTCTACTCCCTTTCCTGCCCTGGTGGTCTTGTCCTGAACCCCCCTCATGTAAACAGGCAAACACAAAACAAACATTGATCTGAAAGTGGCTCGGCTCTAAGCAGGGGTCACAGGAAGAGTCACGTATTTACAGACAGAGACAGGGAATAAAGAGAGGGATGGATGGAAGTAGGACCCTTCCTTACCGTGCAACCTTTCCTTTAGCTCTTTGGAGACAGAGGAAATATAATATACGGACATACATAAAGAAAAATACCACATATGTATGAATGAATAAATATATCTATATATTTTCAGAAATATCATTAAAAATATATGGAAATGCTCCTGTTAGTAGGCTTCTTAAAGCACAAATGTATTTGTGCTATAGAACATATATTTTTGGAATATGCAGATGTTCAAAAATATTCCCAAAATATCTATAAATATTTAGTATTGGCAATTTTGTCAACATTTCTGACATATTTGTGCATTTATACATACAGTATACTTAATGTATTTATGTATATGTTAACTAATGCATGTATTTAAACATATTTTGAAATGGATTTTAACATATGCATATGTGTGGTATTTGGTCAAAATATGTTTCAGTATATTATATTTCCACGGGTCTGGCAGAGGTAAGTGAATAAGCTCAAGGAAACATTTCAAGGGAAGAGAAAGATTTGCTGTGTTTGTCTAATCCACAACACATCCTGGATCTGCCTCACTTGACAGTGGGAAGAGTAGTGCTGTACCTTTGTTCACTCATCTTCACTGATTGGAAGTTACTTGGCATGTTGCTTCCTCCTTGTTAGTTTTGTTAATTTCAGGCTGGGTTTTCCAAAAGCAAACCAGCAGTACAATTATCTCCAATGTCCTCCACTGAATCACAATGAAGCACAAAGCTGGGATGTTTTTGGAAAATTCAGCACACACGAACACTCGTGGCAGTTAGTGGACGAGGGGACAGTCCACAGCTCGAAGGAGGAACCTTGCTAAAATATATGGAGGCAAGCAGGAGGCAGCAGAACAGTTCTGTTGAATTTTAGGGTGATCTTTGGACCACAAGGTCTTTCATTCATAATAACGGCATATCTACGTTTTAACTCTCTCAGAACAAGCTGTGGCTTAATCCCAGAAACCTAAAAAAAAATTACTTTTCCAAATGTGTATTCAATATGGACACCTGTCCAGAGAGACTCGTGGAAAATTAGTCAGTCACAAATACTTGACTTGGAGATAATCAAAGTTGTAGAACCTGAGTAACTGTGTTTGAGTTCAATGAATTACCTATAGTAGCATTTACACAATACATACAGGTTAATTTATGCCTACTCTGCAGGCTCTCATTGGTACTAACAAAATGTTTAATATGGTAGAAACAGTGGGCAGAAATGATGACTACACCTTGGTAAATCTCTACTTGTACTGTAAACCCTCAAGGAAAATTGAGGAACTAAGAACAAGGACCAAAAACCACAAAAGCAAAACTAAAAACTCATTTGTGCCAAAATCTGTAAAAGCATTGTCTCATGGTGCTCCTACACCGATTTCAACTTTCAAATCATCTTTGTATAGAAAAATGTTCTTTAGTTTTAGTTCTTCATATTCAAACAAAGTGTTGGAGGGAAAAATCAGGTAGACTGAATCTGATCCAAAGGTCCACAGACAGACGGAGTGGAGGAGCGGGTGGTAGTGCAGACTAGTGCAAACAGTTCTTTCTGGAACCGACAAAGGAAAGGCCGTTACAGAATCAGTAGAGAACGCAGTTTGAATTTAAACAAACTATTCTGAAGGACAGAGGTTTACTCTGTGTTCAGACTGCCAGCAACCACGTCGCTGTGCTACTATCCAATGACAGATTTGAACTAGCTGCAGTGGCAATATTGCTACAGCAATAGACCAGACATATGATTGGCTCTTGGTGGATGATGTTGCCCAAAACTCCAGCTGCAGCCTTCTC
Source organism: Centroberyx affinis (assembly GCF_046629955.1). Lineage (NCBI taxonomy): Eukaryota > Metazoa > Chordata > Actinopteri > Beryciformes > Berycidae > Centroberyx > Centroberyx affinis. The sequence goes on from NW_027279869.1 coordinate 20,143, forward strand.
CACACTGATAAATGAGAAAATGAGGCAACAGTGGTCAACATTGTCCAACATCTCTCTTTTGAAATGAAGGAATGGACAACCAGCAACTTGTTTCCGGTGTGTATGCACGATCACTGCGGCTCTCAAATCTGTGTTCACAATATCCAATCAATTGCATGGCCCTGGTACAGGCCATGGTCATAAACTGTTTAGTTCCCATCACCAACACCCCAAAAGGAGTGACTGACAAGCTTGTCATTACAGAATGGACAGAAGGTTCAATGTGCCTGTGTTCTGAGTTCAGAAAGAGTGGATCAGACTGATGAGTAAACCCTCTAACAGCAGGTAGTACGCCAATCCTTCTCCACATACACAAGCAGAGGAAGTTAGGTAAAAGCATTTCCTGTGCTGGATGGTTTCTTTAACCCCAGTGTAAAGACCAGCACCAATCAGAGATCACCTCTCTAGGCAAACCAGAAAGTGTACTACTCAATTTTGGTTGGAATACACCTTTCCTGTGTCCCTCCACTGTGTGAGAGAGCGGGGGTGCTGGACGCGAGGGGGGCACAGGAGGCCGCCGAAGGCCCCGAAGTCTGATGGGAGGATAGCGGGTGAGGGAGGGGAGGCAGAGGGCATGCTGAAGTCCACCTGCAGCCTATGGGTGGCGCCATTCCCGCTTCCTGCAGTACCACAGTCAGGGCCCTCAGGGACAAAAGGTCCGTGCAGCTGGAGCTGATAGAAGCCGGAGCCCAGGAGGTGATGGTGGTCAGGGGCGGACGGAGGGCTGCCGCAGGCCCGCTGGGAGCTCTGGGGAGACAGCTGGGACTGCAGCTGGGCTGGAGGTGAGGGGCGACAGCCGCCTGGGCCGGGATCCTGGAGGTCGTCCATGGGTGGCAGAGGAGAGAAGGGACAGCTGAACAGCTGCTGAGGACATCCATCGGCACACAGCTGCGAAAGTCCCATCACCAGCTCGCCACCTGGACGGATACAGAGCGGTCGATGGGACGATGTGTTAACTTTGACAAAACCTCTACAAATACCCTACTCATGGGCAGCCATGTAATGTACTATCACTTCATTTTAATTTCCAATAATGTTTACATGGCACATTTCATAGAGGTTTACAATGACATTTCAAAGAAGAATTTCATCAAAGAAAATTCAAATTACTTAAACTTGTGTATATACAGTACATACAGTCCCTTCGGAAAGTATTCATTCCCCTCACATTTTGCACATTTTAGTGAGCCAGAAAAACATTAAATACAGATCTGATCCATATGTTGCACTATCAGTGAATTGATTTGATACAGATGTTGCACTATCAGTGAATTAATTTGATACAGATGTTGGACTGTATATGAATTTAATTGCTAGCAAAGCACACAAAAGTGCACCACCTTCCTCTGTGCCTTAAATTACAGTGTGGGGAGGAGGATGATTCATATCTTTGCCTTATGATCTGTCCTTTCTTGCCAACCACAAGTGAACCACTTTATCTCTTCACATTAATTCTGAGAACTAGGAGTCAGAGTCCAACCAGCACTTAAAGATATTCCCAGAGAGATGCACTGACATCAGCTCCGTTAGCACAAAATGTAATGTATAATTGCGGAGTAGTTCATGTTCGTTACATGTCTTACTTTGCCCCTTTATGTGAGGTCCTCATACCATGTGGCATTATGTATTATATTTCTATGCAAGTTGTTGATAAGTCTCTGCATCAATGCCACCACAACAAATTGTGCACTTGTTATACTCGGTAATTGATTCTAATTCTAAACCGAGGTACAAAGGAGCAACTGTGCAAACTTTTGTTACATCCTGAAAACTGAGACCAAACAACAGATGCTGCCAAACATTGGATAAGTATTTCCCCCTAAGGCTATTTACACTCACTGGAATAAGGGGGTGAATATTTTTCATTAATTCAAGTGTTTGCCATACAAGATTTTGGAATTTTATTTCAACTTTGACACAATTGAGCTCTTTAGTAACAGGCTTTGAGCAGATCTTCTGGTAAATATCAAATATAAGCTTTCAAAAATGCATGAAAAAAGTAAAAAGTCAAGGGGGCAAGGGGTGAATTCATTCTGAAACAACTATATATATCTGGTTTTAACTGTAAAGCTGATTATAGTATATACTAGATAGCCCGAGGAAGACTAATTGAAGACTAAAGCTCTACATTATATCTTATCTTTGGCTCTAATTAGAGTCTGATGGTCTAGTAGAGGCAACATAATGAGGTTTGTTTCCAATCACCACAATATTTATTTCCCATTCTCTCTCTTTCTCTCATTCTCTCTTCCTGACTGTTTACCTGCAGGCCCTGCCTGCTTTCTGTGGCCTGTGTGGACCGAGTTCACGGCTTTAAGAGAAAGCGGGGCGTTCGTCTGCGCCGGGGGCGGCCCTCCTCCTCTGGAGCACCATGTCAATGTGCGCACAAACAAACACACACACACACATGCATACACACATGTACACACATGCACGCACAGACACACCAATCCAAGACACACAAAAAACAAGAAAACAATGGGCAAAACAAATATACAAAGGTGGGGAGATAACACATTAAAAATGCTTCAAAACAAAAGATAATGAGTACATGATGCCAAAATGAAAGGCAAACCACGCAATCAAAACAAGAAATACAATAGACAAAAATGAAATCCAAAGGACTGCGTGTATAGCAGTGAAGGATGTATAGCAGGAAATGATGTGATTTGGCTTTATGTGTCTGAGATGGTATGTGAACGGTTTATATACAGCAAGATGGAGACAGACAGCTTTCATCACAGTTTTTTAGCTTCATTAGAAACCAAACTCAATCCCTCAGACATGAGCTCATGACCATCTGTGTGGTAGACTGTTTGTGGGATTGTTTCTATTGTATTGACCAAGGACTAGGGCAAAGTGCTAGAGTCAGTATTTATCTGTCGTCTCAGTGATAAGAGTACTGATGTAAGATACCAGCTCCCTCTTCAAATGGAGCTCTTGTTTAAGTGGATCTGGTTAGTAATCCTACATACAGAGCTGTAGGCTGAATGTCTAGAGTCTTGTTTAGTCAAGATTTAAATAGGTTTGGCTTGTGAGCCTGATGGTTTGCCGTTGGACTACTGCCTTTTTGAGCACTTACACAGCAAAATTTAACTTTGCTCTTAGTGTACTTTTTACGATTTAAGTTGTATTTTGCCTTTATACATTGCTGTATTTTGTTCATCTGCTACATCAGTATTCGTCTCAATGCTGCTCTCTAGGCCAGGTAACCCGATAAAAGAGATTTGGAATCTTAATGGGTCTACAAGGTTAAATTAAGTTCAAACATGTAATGCCAGGCACTAGATCCAGGGCGAGTACGATGCAGTGACTAGTGCAGGACCATAAACAGTGCAGACTCCGGGGTAAAAGCCAGACAACAGGGCCAAGAACATTTTCCCTTCTGCCTCATTCCTTAGCTCTTACTTATGCTTCTTTTCCAAGCACTTCTCTCTTCTGTGAACATGGGTTCAAGGGAATACTGTCAGGTCGCTATGACTCTGACCCTTGCACTACTATTGATTGCATGTCATATTCGTGATCTAGCAGTTTAAAGTTCTTCTACCGTTGAACTCACTGAAAGTTGCTCTGGGTTTAAGCTAAATGCTTAAATGCATAAAATGTGAATGTGAAAATTACTTTTGTCAATGGTTTCAAGTATTTGAACCACTACAATGAGTGCTTGTAGGAAACTTGGAACAGCTTCTCAAATGTCACCGCTTGCACGCTAGGATAAAACAAGCTTTCCCTCAAACGCCTCTTCTGCCCTCCTGGTCTGGTCTGGTCTTTACCTTGTTTGTCCAGGTCCAGACCCGACGGTGGAGGTGAGGGGGACTCCCGTTGCCCCGGACCCAGGGAGCTGTGAGACGACAAGCCGTGGGAATTGCTGCTTCCCTCCAGCTCCCCCACCTCCCCATCCTGATCTCCATCCTCCCTGCAACACATAACACAACCACCGTCAGCGGAGGAAAGCGTAGGTCAGCATCAAGAAGGTGACAGAACATCAGGCTATCAAGGCAGACTGACTGTCAGATTAAAAACACAGAGAGCAGATGAAGCGCACACACCTCAGTGAAATGTTTCTGGGTTATGGCATAAAATATTATGATCTCAGCATCATATAAGAAAATAACAGAGAGAGGAATATAGGAATTAACCCTACACCTGGACCTGCATTTATATATATATATTTTTTTATCTTTTGTGTGTTTTTATTGTAAACCATGTCTGCAAAAAAGAAATTTGCTTACAGGACAATACAATTTTAAAGATAATTTAATTTTTGGGCATTTTGCCTTAATTAGATAGTGTAGCGTATAGTGAAGAGAAACAGGAGAAGAGGAGAGAGAGAGGGATGACATGTATCAAAGGTCCTAGGCTGGATTCAAACCCAGGATGTTATATGGTACATGCCTTTAGACCACTGAGCCACCAGGACGAAGTTTGGACTGAAATATCATATTCATTTCTGGATAAATATTATGTACCCCTTGGCTAGGGTTAGACAGAAACAGATTCATTCATTGGGGCTGAGACAAAGTTAGAAGTGGGAATCTCACTATTCTGAGAATTTCATTAGAGGTTTGGCCACTAAAGAGCAATTCTCAATTTTTTGATCATTTAAGGCATTTCTGCTTTACCAGATAGTGCACTACAGTGACAAGAAAGATTGGAGACAGAAAGGGGATGACATGCCATGAAAAGCAGGGTTCAACTAAGGCTGCATGATTATGGCTAATAATCCTGAATCCAGATATTGTGATCACAATCGTGAATCACAATTCTTAGTCTTACTGTAGGAGCAAAATTATTTTACGGCACTATTTGCATCTTATATCAGCATCTTGACTATTTGCAACTACAGCAGGCATTCTAAATGAAAATAATATTTAAATGTTGCCGATATGCCAATAGTATATAGTTATTAATTGGGGAAACTAAATATGATTATACAAAATTAATTCTGCAGCCCTAATTTAAACCCAACGTATTGCAAATACATAATATGCAGCTTAGCCCACTACACCACAAGGAGAGGCTGAGCATGCCAAGCAACAAGGGTTATGAGTTCCCCCTTCCACATCTCTACACATAATTTCCCCAAAACAATTGGTATGGAGATTTCCCGTAGAGGTTTTTCAGCCCTGAGCTAAATCCAGGAAATCAGCCTCATTACTGCCGTCACAGCAGTTTAACGTCATTAGCATAGAGCTCTTATCATACAAAAACAAAGGCAACATGAATTACAGTTAAGAGGCACAACTTCAACAGGACGATAAATGCACTGAACATGAAATTTAACAGTTTAAGTGATCTCTGATGGCTTACGAAACAGATGCAGAGAAGTTTTACCAGAAGACATTAAGAAGCCCAGAGGAAGACTGTTAGAAGCTACAACTAATGGGAATTAATAAATGAACAGACAAACCAGCCGGGGTTTTTCTGAAAGAGCTTCTCAGAATGGAGTGACTGGTGCAGATTTAGTGGGAAGGACAGATGACCATATAAATTCTCACTTCTCGCATGTAGACTGGAACAAGGAAGAGCTAAAGCAATGGCCAAGGTATTGTCAAAACTGTACAAGAAGGGCACGATTTTAGATATTTTTATTTATATCCATTTACCAGCATGTGTAATTACAGGACAAGTGATCCATGTGATGAAAAACACTTGCTTTGGGTGCTTTTGGGGTTGATTTGTGCAGTATTGGAGAGCTGAACGCCCAGGTGAGCAAGACATTTGTAGCTCTATAGTGAAGCAATTGACGAGGTTTTGGTCAGAATTGATCAGTATTAAGGAAAATGGAGTCCAGGTCAAAAATGATTAGAATTATCCATTGCATACCTATAGATGTAGCAATTGTAGAGGTCCCTTTTTTTTTCACTGTATGTTTGCTACATCTCTAAGAGCAAATGTATAGAAAATTATTTTTCTCTTTTAGGTGAGTGATATTAGAATTTTGAGTTACAATATACTGATTTGGTTGTACTCTAGAAAGAGACAGTGGCCACTGTATATGTGAGAGGTTTGCCACCTTTTGTGGAAAATATAATACGGATTTTCATGAAGCCACGCAAATAGGACAAAAGTTACAGATAATTTGTTTTTTGTGCCTGAACAGCTCCACATAGATCCCAAGCCTGACTGTATGGCAAACATAATAGCTTGACTAGACCGAGAGCCGTGTCGCTCGTGTCCCAGCCTGTCCCTACTCACATGTTCCCTGATTGCAGGCTGTACTTCTTGCGGCTGAGCCTGGTGGCCTGCTGGGTAAAATACTCGTGGCGGTCCGACTTCTTCCACATGTAGTAATACTCCACACACTCCCCCACGGAGCGCGTTCGTACCTGGGGGAGGAAGAAAATTTGGATCTGCCTTTTTTTTTGTTTTTGCTTTGAGCAATAGAATGTTATCTCATCAAATAATCTAATCCGAACCTGCTTGATTAACCACCCACTGTTACTTGACAGTGGGTGGTTAATCAAGCAGGTTCGGACAAGCGGATTTCAGGTTGGATTCAAGGGAAACAGCATTTGCATTTCAGAGGTTTCGGCATCTCGTCTCCTGTGCACTCACCTTATTGGCCTGAATGAGGTGGAAGTTTTTCCCATAAACCCGATAGCCGTGTTCAAAGTTCCTACATTCCTCCTCGCTCCAAGCACACAGCTCTTCTACAGAGAGGGAAGAGCAGCAGGGGTATTACAGTTTTATGATTCACATCAACTTTTACTTTTAGTTTTACATTCGATTTCCATTTTAGTGAAAAAGGTGAAAAAGTAGAGCAATAGCCAGGTTCTCACCACTGAACACTTTCACATTGAAGCGTAATCGTCTCAGTGCCTCTTCTGCATTGAAGTTGCATTTCACCAGTTCATACAGTGCCTGAGAGTCAAGGGGAAAGAGAGAGGGAGAGGCATGAAAAGAGACATTGTCACAAAGAGAGACAATGGCTGCAAAATATCACTTCTGTATTTACAATGAGTGGGCAAAATAAGAGGAACTTCTGTCCTTTCAATAAGACAGACTGACCACTTGAATCCAGGCAAAAGCTATGAACCATTATTGATTTCACTTATTAAATATTCACTTATTAAATCTACTTCATGAAATCGACTTCACTAATCATGAAAGGAAGATGTGGTGAGACGTGGTTTGTGCAAAAGAAGGTAGAACTCAATATTAGAAGCGTGTACTCAGTAGGAGTACACAACCTCAGATAGAAATGGATTTTACAGCACAGTCTGACTGGCATTTCTGCTTCACTCGTCAATACACAGTAGTCAGCAGAATCTTTGACAGTGTCTCCTGGAATAGATGCAGTTCACCTGTTCATGGTCTCTGACAAGGTTCCTGGGTTAAGATAAGATTACCTCATTTGGGGTTGGGGAGAGTTTCTTTTATAAGTAATTATACTGAACAAAAATATAAACGCAACACTTTTGTTTTTGCTCCCATTTTTCACGAGTTGAAATAAAAGATCTAAGACTTTTTCTATGCACACAAAAGGCTTATTTCTCTCAATTTTTTTTCACAAATTTGTCTAAATCCGTGTTAGTGAGCGCTTCTCCTTTGCCAAGATAATCCATCCACCTGACATGTGTGGCATATCAAGATGCTGATTAAACAGCATGATTATTGCACAGGTGTGCCTTGGACAATTCACAATAAAAGGCCACTCTAAAATGTGCAGTTTTTATCACACAACACAATGCCACAGATGTCGCAGGTTTTGACTGCAGGAATGTCCACCAGAGCTCATGTTGCAGCCATTGAAGAGGAGTGGACCAGCATGCCACAGGCCACAATCAACAACCTGATCAACTCTATGCGAAGGAGATGTGTCGCACTGCATGAGGCAAATGGTGGTCACACCAGATACTGACTGGTTTTCAAAAAATGCATATCTGTAGCCCTAGTCATGTGAGATCCATAGTTCAGTGCCTAATAATGTCTTTTTTCAAGATAAAACTGCACATTTTTCACTTTTTTCTACTTTTTTCTTGGTTTTTTGAGCCAACAAAAGTGAAACAATACAACGGAATGCCATTGCTTTTATTTTTCTAATTTTAAAAAGTAACTAAATGGATTACAAGAACTGAAAAACGAACGCATTAAGTTACTAGTTAAAACAAAAAGAAAGTATCCGGATACTCTACCCCTGTTACCCCCAAAACTGCATATTTGCCATTTTACAAAAGGTAACTGAAATTTGTCTTCTTACGTATCACTCCTAAAAAAACACTCCCTCAGAGAAGCCACAGCACAGATTCGACTGCACTGCATCTTCTTCTAAGCCGACATGCTGCCTCTTCGTACGCACTCACTGTATCTGACAACGTCTCCTGGGATGCTAAGTCTTTTTACTGTACCTGTTCGTTGTCTCGGACAGCGTCCCGATACATTTGTGTGTGTGCTGCCCCCCCCTGGCCTCCTGGCCTCTGTGCGCTCAGCAGGAACTCCTCCACCTCCTGCACCGGCAGAACACCTGGACTCCACAGCAACTGGTCCTCACTGTCGTAGGCTGGAGACGGAGAAAGACAGAGGGAGGAGAGAAGAGAGGGTGAAGGCAGATTGAGGGGAGTTGAGTCGAGGAGGTACAGAATCAGGGTGGAAGATAAAGACAGAGGAGGTAAAGAGGGTAAGAGAAAGAGACAGAGATAGAGTAGGAGAGGGAGAGAATATGGAGGTGGGGATAGAGAACGATAGATGATGGTGTGATACAGAAAGAAAAAAATAATTGGAGTTTCCATGTTCTCCCTGTGTTTGCGTAAGGTTTCCTCCAGGTGCTCCGGTTTCCTCCCACAGTCCAAAGACATGCAGGTCAAGTGGATTGAAGATCTTAAATTGCCCATAGGTGTGAGTGTATTTGTGTGTAGTAAGGTATATGATGTATATAATCTAGTAAAATTATGTATATGAAGTAGTATATGAAGTATGTGATGTGTGTATGTATATATATGATGTAGTATGTATATGACATGTTCTGTATGTGATGCTATGTAAAGCCCTTTGAGACATGCTTGTGATAAAGGGCTATATAAATAAACTAGACTAGACTAGACTAAAAAAATAATCACCTGAATTAGCTTGGTGCTGGGGAAATTTCATGCAACAGTGGCTGTTAAAATCTGTTTTGTTTTTTTTTAAAGCCCAGTAACACATATAATGATTTTTTTGTTGCTTTTCCATGTCCATACAGTAAATCAGCACAGGTATACATACATACATTCAAATGGCTGAGGAGAGAAAGTGCCTAAAACAGTCCAGGGCGTACCTCTCTCCTGGTAGGTGTACGGGCAGAGGGAAGGGATTTTTGCCTGGTACATGGAGCCCACCATGATGTCCTGAGGATGGAGTCAAAAACATAGTCAGTCACAGCCCTGATATGTGCCATTCTCAATAATCCATTTTATAAGTTGCAATTTTATTGAAATAAGTGCTGCTCGGTGGATCATATGTAAACCGAATTTACCAGTGGAGCCCAACGATTCATAAAAGACCTTAAGTCATGTTCTGTGAGGTGTGCATGTTTGCTGATAAGCACGGCAACATAAACTGTTGCAGTGGAGATTGTTGTGACGTTCTCTCCCATTTTGCCTCTTACATTTCTGTAATTTCTTTCTGGGAAAAATGGCTTAGATGAAACTGTACTCTGGGAGATAGAGGTGTTACAGAGTGCAAGCATGTGTGACTCCAAGTTTGAATCTGTGTGTGTGTGTGTGTGTGTGTGTATGTGCTTGTCAGTCAATTCATAGTCAATCTAACAGGTACAGTGAATGTGCGGCGTTTATTGGCCTTGTGTGTTTGCCTGTGGCTTACCTTGCGTTCTTCATTGGAGGGAACGGAGGCATCGTCAGAGTCTTCTTCTGAAGAGCTGACTAATGTGTCTTTGTCTCTACCTGAGAGAGGACAAAACATCAGGAACAGAAGCTCTTTCCATTCCAACAGATGGATCAGGTGAATCCAGGTGAAACATATGATCTCTTATTTATTTCAAATCATTTATTAAACCTCTCTATTAATTTCAAAGGCTGTACAGGTACACCAAAGGATGTAATCTTTGATTCAGACCTCTTCTTTGAGAATCACATCAAAGAAATTTCCAAATAAACATTTCTTCACCTTCAAATTCTTTTATTTTTTATTTAGTCTTTATATAACCAGGTAAGTCCCATTGAGATTAAAAATCTCTTTTTCAAGGGAGACCTGGCCAAGACAGCAGCAACACAGAAAGTTACAGACAGACAGGGCAGGCCATAATAACCAAAATGGTAAATACAAAATAACAAACATAATAAACTATAAAATGCAATATACGTAGTATAAAGTAGTGAACAGAAAAGAGAACAAAAGACAGAGAAGGAATAAGGCACTTCCCGTCCTCTCTCAGCTGAGAAAAAATTATCCAAACTTTTGTTTATTTCAGAATTGACAACTGCAATGCATTTCTCTCCAGCTGCCCCAACTCCACACTTAGAAAATCCAACATATTCAAAACTCAGCAGCCCGAGGACTCATGTGAACCAGTAAACAAGAACATATTACCCTTCACTGGCTGCCTGCAAATGCATGGATTGATTATAATGTCTTAGTTCTATCTTACAAGGCATTGCGTCTCAAGAGATCACTGATTTTGACAAAAGAGGATGCAACAAGTACTGGTATGGTGTTCCAAATATCACAAAAACTTAGTGTGATAGTCTTTAATTCTTGGTAGAGCCCCCAGCTACAAGGCCAACACTCTACCGTCGCTCTGTAACCAATGTCATGGTGCCCTTGACCAAGGTAATTAACCCCTATTTGCTGCAGAGCGGCTGATCAGGGACCAACAGTAGAAGACTGTGGTTGTTCTGGACAGTTCCTGGTTGTGAATGTGTGGATCTGTATGAATGCAAAGCAAGGCAGTGCTGAAAAAGAGCATCAAAAAAGAGCTCAGTCAATATTCCCTGGATAAATAACCGCTAAACAAGAGGCACTTGAGCTGCCTAAGGTCCTGCCGTAACCAGTTGTGCTATTGAAGTCATTAATGCATCAATTAGCAAATATTTCTATGTCAACGTAGTTGTCTTTACATAACACATGGGTAGTATTAATATCAACTGCGTATCTTAAAGAGTAATTCTGCACCCAGTTTGAGCTTCTGACAGTGAGACACTGGGTGTGAAGAGCGGGGAAGAGGAGGGGGTTTGGTGTTGGGTTGGGTTGTTATAGCATCAAGTAGTTTCAAGAATAAATATTTCTTCATTAATGTGCAAATTTATGTAGCATGGTGCTCCAACATCTAATTAGATCATCTCGAGGGAACCTGGAGTGTAAGTATGATGTTTCTATCATGTATTGTTCTTGAGTTACTATGGTCACATGATGTGTCTACAAAAAAAAAAATCCAAAAAGTAGTGTACCTGCCATATATTCTTCAGTGTTGTTAATATTTTGTATACTCAGCACTAATACCATCACTTTTTCCCAAAGTTAAGTTCAAGCAGAACCACTATCAGGAGAAGTTTGTTCAAATATATTTAAAACTCCTCCAGTTCAAAAATGATATGAGTGCTCCTGGTGTGATTCACTCTTGCGGACAGGAATCACACAAAGCAGTGCCTGCTGTCATACGAGGCAGGTCCCACATCAAATTGTGCAGCAACAAAACAAATCAAAGGTTTCATGAAACATCCTCACATTATAATCTCTGGCAAGTAATGTTATTGAAGTGTTCTGTCTAGCTGTAAGTAATAAGCTGCAGTCTCAGCAAAGCACTGATTTAAAACAAATCAGAGAAAATATTCTACCAAAAACACACTTCAAGAATGCACTGGTTTTCTGTGTGTGTGTGTGTGTGAGCGAAAGAGAGTGACAGAGACTGAGATGGAGACAGCATATCAAGTATGTATTGTATGTACAGTATGTGCTTGTGTGTGTGTGTGTGTGTGTGTGTGTGTGTTACCTTGCAGGCGTCGGAGCAGATCTGAGGTGTTTGAAGTGACAGAGGGGGTGAGGTCATCGGCTGATGATTCCTCTTCCTCCTCCCCAGGAAACAGATCCTTGGTTATCTGATCCTGGCACAGAAGGAACAATGGAATAGCACAGAATAGCACAGCACAGAATAGAATAGAATAGAATACAAAAATCATGTTTCAGGAGTCAATCATCTTCCCTGGGTTCCTGTGTTAGTCAAAGTTTGTAAGCATATTAAATTAAACACAATAGAATTGCAACATTTCCAATATTGCATAACATTACTGCAAAGTTATAATTATACCATAATGTTATTCAGTTCCAGATCATTGAGAAGTTTTGACATTCAAATACAGCAAATACTTATATATTATATTAGATGGAAATAACACAGCTAGTATGTTTGAGCCTGCTTGGCTTAGTAAGCCCATCATATACTTCAAATGGGCTCAGTATTTCACAAGCAAAAATTATACACTTCCGACACTTTATATACACTTTATAAATAAAATGTATTATTATTTTTTGATGTTATCTGGTGGAATACACAGTATATCACAACAAAGTAGTTATTTATAAAACCTCAACTTGAAGTGGAAATGTTTGTAGCTCTGTGTCAGGTCTACACTTGACGTATGCACATTCCCTGCTGGCTTGAAAGCCGCCAGCGAATCCCCAGGATGGGCTGTGTTTTCCCTATATACTATAATTCATATAAAGTGGCCTAAAAATGTTAATGGTGTTGATATCAATCTTCAGAATGAGTTTAATCTTTAAGAAAATTGCTATGTTTATGACTGAATTTCAAGTCTTCACAACTTTAAGAGGACAATTATTGATGGTGTGCACAAAATTGAGGTGTGAGGAAAGCAAGATTCATTATTAACCCCAAGGACAAGATATGCTATAAATAGTCTGCTACAATAAGCGAACAGTTGTCATTCAACCATGGCTGCACCGACTTTATTTATATGACATTGACTATGTTTACATGCAGACTCGAAAAGGATTATCTGTCTAAACCGACTAAAAAGTAATCTGCCGCCAACTGTTTGCATGCATGAGAGAATGCGATCAGCTGTTTACATGTTTCTAGCTGGTGATCAGAATGAGCTCATGTTTAGCTTGTGCAGTGAGGCCTCCATCTTTTTCTTCATTGTCCAACCATTATTAGCCTACATGGTACATGACTGCCACCTGCACACTGGGAGACTATGATTACTACACACAAGGTCGTTTTGCACATGGATGTCATTGCCAAAACTATAAAGGCCCAAGGCTAATAGGCCTAATTATGGCCAACAACCCAAACGGATGAGAAACCTCAATACACACTGAATGTTTGCAAGACTAATAGGTGGCTCTGGATGGGATATGGGCTCCATAGCCTCTGCGTTTGGATGAGACAGGATTTACAAACGTGAATCCAACTCATAACAAAAAAGCACCGTCAACTGGATTTGCAGCTTCTCCATGATTCGTCATTCTATTCCAGACATCTATGCACCTGTAGTTTTGTGAATGAATAATACGAATGAGCGTGCACGCCATGACAAATTCTGATATGAAGGCCAAGTAAAGGTTTACATGATTGCAGTCGGATCTGACGAGCGGATTGTCAATAGGATAATCCAACACTTCCAAGAGGATTGCATTTTCAAGCGGATTTGGCGTTGGTCAGTTTATTCTAAAAAGTATTAGGTGTTTATCTGAGGTTCTGACATTGGGACTAAGTCTGAAATAGTCTCATTAATCTGATTATTTGACTGTGTGTAGGCCTAACTGTTGGGACACATTCACATTGCAAACCATTCATGTTGAAGTTCATTTGCAATTTATACATTACAGGTGTACATATACTTCACTTTGAACACGCATGCACAGCTTTATTCAGATATTACTCAGATATTTTTAGAAATCAGGAGTAAGCACCACTTGAAACATGATCGTAAAGATCAAATCCGGGTATATGTTTTTTTTAATGGGGCCCTAGGTGTGTCTAGGTATGGATCAGGGTGTATCTCACCTTGTCCAGTGTCATGTCTGGCAGGCTGGCAGCCAGGTGACAGGTCTCCCTCTCCGGCTCTGGCACCTCGTAGCCATACAGAGCCAGCAGCTCCTCCAGGGGAAGCTCACTGGCCTACAAACAGAACATTACAGAGGGAGAGAGTGAAGAGACGGAGGGAGGTGGTGGGGTAAAAGAGGGAGGGCAGGAACAGAAATCTTCAGGTTACTTCCACATTTCTTACAAATGAGGCCCGCTGGTCATCACTTAGTTCAATGATGTCCAGGACATATTTGGCTAAAGCATTTTTTTCTCCTTCCCCTAAATGAACTTGATAACTCTTTCTCAATTTGCGTTCTTGTGTTGTTGTGGGATAGGAAAAAAAAACATGTATTATCGTGTTTATTTCTTTTCTGATTTTTCAATAATTTTTGCTTTTTCCTTGTGAAATACTGAATATTTTTCAGCCTCTAGGCCTCCTCTGACAATCAAATGAAACAACCTGAAAATGGAAAATCACTGAACTGTTGAACTGTTTACCACTCTGCATATGCAGCCTGTGATGGGGGTTGAAAGCAGGCATCACTATCTTTTACGCGGTCATGAGCCAAAAAAGTTGAGAACCACTGGTCTATATCAGAGCCGTTTGAAACAGATGTGAAAGTGAACCACTGTGTCTTAATTGATCGTGGGAGTGACATCAAGAACGCAGTCCATCTCAAACTGTATAAGGACGCTTCTCTGTGCTCGCTTTCCTGAGAAGTTTATTTGCTCCAAGACAACAAGGGAAGATCGTTCTCCACAACGACACAAGCATCGCCTTGGTATTGTTGGATTTGAGGCACCGTATTTCTTTGCGTTAAGATGGTAAATAATTTTGGTACACAGCTTGCCTTTAAAAATTCCAATTTACAGTTTAGGCATTTAGCAGATGCTCTTATCCAGAGTGACTTACATTAACAGTGCAACAGTAAAATAACTGAACATTCCTCAAGCATCAATAGGGGAAGTAGCCAGATAGTTCAGAGTGCTATAAAAACAAAAAGTGCTGTAACATTAATCAAGAAAAGTAAAGTAAGAACACCCCTCCTATCAGTGGTTATGTTAAGTCGATAAAAATGTGTGTTGGCTTATATATCACTCCAATATACACAGCATATATAATGTAAACTTAACTTTATATTATTTGAAAAGCAACTGAAATATTACTACACAATAAAAAGGCTATGTATTACATTGTTAGGTTACTCATTAAAGTTTAAGTAGCAATTTCAGTTAGTACTAGATACAGAAATGTGTTACCTACCACTGTGGTTATAACACTAATGTTGCATTGTTCTCTAGCAATGATACCTGAGGGTGTTCGTTACTGTGACTGTATGTCTGTGATGCAATAAGGTTGGCTGCTATGAAGTAACCATAATCACAGCCAAAAAAAAAACCCTTAAGGGAATTATGGCTTTTTACCAACACGTGTACTGACTGGTAAGTTTTTTTAAAGTAGTAAATACATAAGAATCAAACAAGAGAGGTTGCTAAGTCGCTCTGTGGCTACCACAAGAGTTGGCATAGCAACCAATGAAGCATGGTTAGCTGTGTTAAATTTGAATCTGACTGCTGAACCTAAATGTGAACCCGTCTTTGACCGATCTCACTGGTCCACACTATCAACACGGGCTATGATTAATAGGAACCCATGCAGATTTACAGTTATGAGCACTTTAACAGCCGAACTTGACCGTACAGTGTGGGATCGAGCTGCCATCTTCATGGGGCGAGGAGAGAACTCGTCCAGCTCCTCTACGGCCTGCTGGGACTTCTGCTTCTGCTGCTGAGGGCCTTCATAGCTGTACCTCAGGATCTCCGCTAGGCCGCCACCACTATACTCAGGTCCAGAGCACATACCACCTGGGACACACACACACACACACACACACACACACACAGTATTATATGCATGAACATTCAAAGTCATGTATAAAAATGTGGGCCTACACAAACATACATAGCCACACGGAGATGCACAGTATTGTATTCAAAGACAAGCAACATAAAATCATACACACACACACTTGCACAGGCGTACCTGTGGCGCACGTGCACACACACGTACACACACACACACACACCATGATGGATCAAGCGGTGGCTGATCCCGGCTCATCCCATTACAGATCAGATGACTGCTGACTTTTAAACCGCTTTTTTTCACTGCTTGGACCAAAGTATCAACAAAGCCCCCCATGTATCCCTAATGAAGAATGACTGAAATATCCCTTTCAGGAGTTAGAGTGTGTCTGTGGTGCTCAATAATGAGTTTATTGTGACATTTTTGCACTTTATGGAATTATTATTATTTTTTATGGTATTTCTAAGGATTTTCTGTGGTGTAATTTTAGGCCTATAGAAGCTGGTTTTGCTTCTATAGGCTTTGCTGTGACACTTGTTTAGTCATCTTCTTAAAATGTATCACAGGTTGACTGTAGTTGTTTTCGTATGGGATCACAGCACATCCTAATATTGCTTGAGAGATACAGCAACATATTTCACCATCTAAACTTTAGGCTAAGGGAATTCAGAAAAGAGGGTCTTGTGCCTTTAAAGCCACGGCTAGAAAGTTAGGCCTTGGTTGAGCAGACAGAGCAGTTACATAAAAAAAAAAGTTTAAAACTTTGTATACCATTAGGGCTAGGAGGATCTCAACCACTAGAGTTAGGAAGCTGGCTTCTCAATCCCACCCTAGCCCACATACGGCGCCAGCCCTCACTAAATTAGATTATACTTGTGACAAAGTGTTCAGACAGTATTCCCGGACAAAGAAGTGATACAAGTCCAGTAAAAGCTCCGGTCGCGTGCCTCTCCCACCCCACCTTGGGCGCTGTCTGTCTGACCAGGGGCGCTTTCCTGTGACTTGGTGCTGAACGTCCCTTCCTCTCTCCGACTCACTACAAGTGGCACAAGAAGGAAATAACTAGTTCTCAATGTTTCCGAAAGAGACGGCCGGAGTTTACCTGCGCCAACTCGGACATCTCCCCCAACTTTTCACTCAATCCACTTTTGTCGCCGGGGCGCACCTGAAATAGTTCAGCACCACCGTGTTAGACCCGGTCGGACTCCTATTGTTTTCTACGGCTTTACTATCGCGGCAGAGGGAATGGCTCTTTAAAGCCAAGAACGCGGAGAGAGGCGATACGGTGGAGAGATTCTCCATTTCTTCCTCCCTCCCCCGGTTAAATCCCCCCCTCGCTCTCTTCCACCCGGCGTTCACCGGCCGGTTTAATTGTCAACAATCCTGTGTACCGTCCGGAGTGACACTAGGTCTTAAAAACGGTCCGGTTTCTCTATCATTTGGGTCATTACATTCCTCGTTTTCGCTCACTTACCTCCGCCATTCCGTTTCTGCGCAGGCTGACTATTGCCCGGATGTTGTAGGTCTCTTCTGTACGGCTCCGTTTATTGCCGCAACGTTTCAGCAACTGTGATGAGTAGCGTGTACAGTGTAACTGGCCTATATGAACAAAATAAGTTACGTGCAGAAAGTTATCTACGCTATTTCAATGTTTTTTTTCAGTTTTTGTCTCGCGTTTGACAACAGACTTTTGACAATTTCCTCGTTGTTAGGAGTAACTGTTTCTAAAGCTTCCCCCACTTTCGTTATGAAATCCAAAATAACCTATCTTCATATACCACTAAAATATATTTTACACCACTTAATTTTAGAAATATTAAAATGTGTAATTATTATAGGTTATATTAATATTTGTCCGTGATCCCCATGTTGTCATATGCATGTTGTCCTGCCATGTGTTAAAAAGTTGGCTACAGCTTGATACAAAACTGATAAATACAATATTGAATGTGGTTGAATTGAAATGCCATCTCTCAGCAAAAATAATGTCATAGATTGCATATAGTGAAGCTTGAAACTATATGGCTCATATGTGGAAATGAGGGAGGGGACAGTAGCCTACATGGCCGGAGCAGATAAAGATATACGGCTGTCTGCAGCATGTGACTGCATGTGGTTCTCAAGTGTATTCAGAGAGATAGATAGGAGAGGCAAAGTCAATGTATATGTTTCCCACATGTGATATTATTCAACCAAGCCACTTAAAACAGAGTAGACATAACATTATAAAGATGAAATGAATGGGTTCAGGCTATACAAGTGTACGTTTTTACCATAAGAACCAGGTTATGAAAGGTGCAGAGCCACAATAAAAGCCTTTGAACAGTTTTGATCCAAAAAAAGAAATCCACAATTTGAAAACAAAAAAATGACACCTACTCTTACAAGATGAGTAACAGCACAAACTGAAAAATATAGTACTATAAAATATAGTTCTTATTGAAGGTCAATAAGTCACCTGTTGATGAAATAACACTTGTACACACTAGTGAATGATAAACTGCAGGTAATGTTCTTTTTTTTTTCTCCCCAAAAGGATGTAGGCCTATAGTATTTTGGATTTTCATTTCTATACCTTTTCTCAGTTAATTTTACTCATGTTTCTCTTCCCAGATTCTTATACCTGCCAGAAATGAAATGGAAAAAGAACAGGAAATTGTCGTAATGTAGCCTATAGGTGAAGCCAGGAAAAGGCATTACACTGGTCTCATTAATATACCGTAGTTCATCTACATCTGGATCTTATTTTAGAGACCTTTTTTTGGTCCCTATAGCCACTGGCCTTAACACTCCCCACAGCCAGAAGTGGAAAGAGCAGTGCAAAAGTGCGGCTACTTCTGCTCAATGTTACTCAAATCAGTTTGTTTATCTGGAAAATTACTCAAAAAAAAATTAAGTACTCATGACCAAACATAATGAAGATTGTGTGCATGTTACCAAATAATAATTCCACCTAAAATTAATTCATTACCCATTTTTGCATTGCCCTTGTAACTAATTTAATGGATCCTTATCATCGCAAGGTTTGGGAATGATTCCATTTTATCTCATATATCAACAAAGCTGGTATCTCTTATAGGAGGCCATCTTATGTAGGAAAGTCCAGAGTGTCTTTTTATACGTACTACTTCTGTGACTTTTTCATGTAGAAGGAAAACTAGAGACTTTTAAAAGCACTCAGAAACGTAGCACCGCTCTAAAAATCTACTCACGTACAGCAAAGTAGAGCAGTTGTAACTAGTTAGCCTACTTTCCACCTCTGCTCACCCCTCAACATCACCTGAGTGAACCAGTCATTATGTGTCAAAAGGCACAGTGGAGAAAAGAGCTGGGTTTGTGTCTAACAAAAGGCCAAACCACACACACAACACACATAACAAAGGCCATTTGTTTGGTGAGAGAGTGGCTGTATGCTCTGGGTTTTCCATCTACAGCGTCAGGTCTGCTCTCTTTTGTCTGTATGAACATATACAATTTTTGTGTGACTGCAAGTCACGTGTAGGTGTGTACTACCTCAGCAAGTTTTAATATGAGGTTGTGTGTGTGTGTGTGTGTGTGTGTGTGTGTGTGTGTGTGTGTAGGACTGAGAAAGGCAGTATTAGGTCAAATCAGTGGAGAGCCAACACTTTTATTCAAATCACTTCAAAGAGATTAACAAAGAATTTGACCTGGTTAGTTGGTTGTGACACATTATAAGACAGTTGCACAATGCAGGATTTAAACACTAGGTGCTGAACAAAATCGAACAGGACTACACAGACGGTGCAGGCAAGACATAATAGACCAAACATAAACACACCAGCATACATTCGGAGGTGTCCCACTGCGTGCCCTTTGGCTCCACACCAACTGCTGGAATGGAAATGAAGTTTTTAAAGGGTTAACATGGAGCTGCTGACATCGAATGAGGTCGCGGTGAGACAAACATGGGCGTGTTCGCTCACAAACACACTCAATCACACAGCTGGAGGTTCGCCGACAACAGGTCCAATTAATTCAGTACACACACACACACACACACACACACACACACACACACACACACACACAGACACACACAAACACACACACACACACACACAGATAATTAATAAACACAGAGAAAGGAAGAGATTTGCATATTTTTCATTCATTTCTTTGCCCTCAACAGAACACCTACACATTAAACTGCTTTGTGAAATTGCTGCAGATACCAATATAAATAAATCACAACACGTATCCAATCCTGCCTCTTTCCCTCCCCTCTCTCTCCCATTGGCCCATGTAGACACATTTCAGTAGTAATGACCAAGCAGGCACAGAGATAACAATAGGTGGGTGCCGCAGCTAAGCATCTGCTTCCTTAATTAATCTGCATAGCTAATACTGTGTGTTTTATATAGCCGGTGTATCAAAACAACTGGCTATGTCACTCCTCCTGTTCATGTCAATGGGGGTGTGTGGTGGGAGGGGAGAGAGGGCCAAGGCTGGGTGAGTGATACCGTAATTTACAGGCAGATCCTGTAAATGAGTAGGCGTGAGCCGGGCTTGATCAGGACAGTAGGTAAAGTATTCATCAGCAGGCGGCTCCTCCCTCACCAAGCTACCCTGCCTCTCTTTAATTGCCCCCAGTGAAAGAGCTTCAGTAGGGTTATACAAGCTGGGACACTGAGACACGGGGATGTGTCCTCTGCTTCCGTAGGGGTCTTTAATTAGGTGTGTGTGTGTGTGTGTGTGTGTGCTCTGTGTACATAATAAAAGCTGTTGTGGGGGAAAAGGCAATTGAGGCGTCGTTGGGGGTGTGTACTGTGTGTGTTGACTCAATTCAAGAGGGGCAAGAAGGTAAATGCACCAGCAACAAGTTAATTGGTATTGACTGAAACACTGGGGCAACTTTATAAGAGGAGGGAGGATCACAACAAGGACAAAGCTGTGCTCCAACAATAGAAGCGATGTGTACTAGTGAAGAGAAGCACTTTATTGCCTTCCATATGACTCCATCAAATGGTCTTGAGTAGCACTGAGGCTTATATTAAGTGTCTTAATGAACGGATGAATGAATGAATGAAATCTTTATTGCCCAGAAGGGAATTTGGCTTGCACAAGATTATTGAAAATGACATTTCAATTTAATGTGCATACAATCTTCTATGCTTGCAATGTTGTGAGTTTGAAACCAGCTCATAACCATTTACCTTTCCGCCACCTTTTCCATCACTTCTCACTATATCATAAAATATATAAACCTACAATGCCCAAAAATGATCTAAACTAAATGGAAACATTCAAGACACAATGCATCAAGTTGACATAACAATAATGCACATTTGTACGATTATCTCCTCTGTCTCGGCACTGCTGTTTTACCTGTGCATGTCTTGTATTTGGCTGCTTCTAATGCTCATCATATATGGATTTTAAACACATTCTTCTAATGCATTTATTGTAATTTGCTGTGCATGAGAGCATCTTTAAAATGCCTAAAATATCAAAAAATGTACTCTTTAAAAGGGTGTGCCATTTTTAACACGTCTTAGTTTTGATTTGATCATTTGGTAACTTTGGTGTAAAAGAACAAGATGGATACAAATCCAACAATATCAAGTAACAGGTCAGTGCAGGGGGGTGGGGGGGTGGGGGGGTGGGGAGTCAAAACACCAGGAAGAGCAACGACCTTGAACTAAATGCTGACTTTGGCATCAATGCTCCTATCTGTTTCCCTTCTCTTTCCATTTCTTCCCAGCACCACTGCAATCTCCCTGTTAGAAACTGTCCGCACCACAAAACACACAGTGAGATTTGATTTGATGACCTAAGGGGCGGGAACAGTTGCATTGTTTTATTAATGAGGAGGAGGGCAACTAATTTAATAGATTGCTTTGATGAGTGAAGTGATTGTGAACGCACGTGTACATGCGTGCCTGAGTACGTGTGGCGTCCATTGGTGGGGGCTTTGTGTGGGAGTATAAAAGCGAGATGTCTGATTGTGGGGTTCCTCAAACATACTCCTCTGCAGCAGGTGTAGCGACAGATCAGCCAGTGGTAGTCAGGATTCAACTCAGTGAAGGCTGCTGATGTCAATGCAGGAGAATACAGCATGATGCTACAGGAGACAAACATGGAGAACCAGAGTTATTCAAGTACCTGTAAGTAGTAGATTTACATGCTTTTCTTTTCTATTTTGTTTAGATTTTTTATTCATATGCCATGAATAATAGGTTAATATTTCAGTCTTTCTCCATATCCAATCTTAATATTATGTGAATCTGTCTTGTGGCAAATTCAGAGCGGATCAGTGATTCTCAATCTGTGGGTCGGGACCCCCCAGGGGCTCACAAGATAATTTTGGGGGGTTGCAAAATTGGGGGGGGTTACTATACAAATTTATCATAATTTTTCAGATCTCTCTTTGATTTTTCTTGCTTTTTTCTTGTGAAATACTGAATAGTTTTCAGCTTCTAGGCCTCCTTTGATAATCAAATGAAACAACCTGAAAATGGAAAATATTTTTTGGGGTGAACTGTCTGCATATGCAGGCTGTGATGTGGGTCACGGGTGGGCATCTCTTTGTTTTAAGGGGACACGAGCCAAAAAGTTTGAGAACCACTGAATCATTTTAATATAATGTGGAACATCCAAAGACTTCCTCATCTCCTCTAATTCCAGTGGAGTTAGGGTGCAGTGAAGTCTTCGGTCCACAGGGAGCAGTATGGCCTTGTTCTGGATGTGGCGGTCATGGAGGAGACTCTGCAGTGCATCGTGGGGGATCAGACCAGCTGTGGTATCCAGGACGTCTGGACCATGAACAGTACCACACTGCCATGCCACAGAGCTCTAGCTGTTTCCCCAGTGATGGAACAAGGATATGGAGAGGGGATTATACTTGGTGAGCTACCATTAGTTAGCAAAAAAGTGAAGAGCAAATAAATTAATGTAAGCTCTGTTTCTCAGTTGATCCCTCTCTCTCTCTTTTTCTCTCTCTCTCTCTCTCGCTGTCTGCTCCTGTCTTGACCTTTTTCTCTCTCTGTGTAGCATATTTACAGAGAAGTGTATGTTGCGGTCTATGCTGTTGCTGCAAAGTGTTATGTGAAAAGCTATAAATACTACATTCCATCGTGATCGTCTTCAGTAGTCAATCTGTGGTTTATGACTTATGCCCGGCAATAGTTTCACTCCAGAGCCACAAGGACCTTTTTGCCAGAGAGAGCACACAGAGCCAGAGCAACAGAGCCGCAAAGCAGACACACTGAGGAAAACACACAGTGAGTCCTGTGATCCTTTGGATCTGCAGTGTAAATTTACTTATGAAGCATGTTGTGTTACACAGTTGTTGCCATGATTAAATATCACATTTCATACTCTTGTCCATAGTTTAAGATTAAATGAAAATTTCTATTCTATTCAAAAATCTCTTCTCTTCTCTTCTCTTCTCTTCTCCTTTTCTTTGCTTCTTCTTTTCTTCTCTTCTCTTCTCTGTTCTAAAAGCTATTTCTTCTCTTTTCCTCTTCTATCCTTTTCCATTCTATTCTATTCTATCTTTCTCTTCTCTTCTCTTCTCTTCTCTTCTCTTCTCTTCTCTTCTCTTCTCTTCTCTTCTCTTCTCTTCTCTTCTCTTCTCTTCTCTCCATCACAGTTTGCAGCCTGTCCTCTTCCATTACTAATCATGTATTTTTCTTGTTCTCTCTTCTCTTTATAGACGCCTCTCCCCCTGAGAGGAGGAGGAGGGATCGGGGACGGTGGCGGGTCCAGCACCGAGGAGCAGTGCGAGTTCGGACCGTCCTCAGCGAGTCTCAGCTGAGAGTCCTGCTGGCCTGCTACTCCCAGACGCCCCGGCCGGACGCTGCGGCCAAGCATCGCCTCGGTCAGCTGACCGGCCTCAGCCCGCGAGTCATCAGGGTCTGGTTCCAGAACAAACGCTGCAAGGACAAAAAGAGACGCGTCACAGGAAGAGACGAGGAAACCTACTCTGCTGTGAGCATGGATGTGTGGATTTGTGTGTGTGTGTGGTGATGGTGGTGGGTGGGGAAGTTAGGGGTGGTTAGGTGAGTGTGTGTGAACCTCAATCTATCTGTCTGCCTGTATACAAATGAGAACAGAATGTACAAGTTTGCTTATAATATTGTTGGGAACAATTAAGAGTTTTTGAGTGTCTCCCTCTCTCTCTCTGTGCTATGCAGTGTGAGCCAGCTGGACCGATGGTGGTCGTTTCCCCTGATCCTCCTGACTTTGCCCTGCAGATATGTGTCTATGAGTCACCATGGCAACCACTGAGCAGTCACAAGGACCTGCCACTGATTGAGATGTCACCCGTAAGTCACAGAAAAACATGATCCCATGACGCACCATGGCATGGGACCATGTGATTGCAATTTCAATTTCAGAATTAAAATTTACAATTGCTTATGTCTTATATCTATCAAGACATCATCTGTCTTTATAACCATAGAGTTACAGTATACAGCATTTAATGGGTCATAATACTGGTACAGATGTTAATGTTTTGCACCATATAAAATAACTGGGTCATGACTGGAATCTTTAATTCAAATATTCAGCTTCTTCTGTATGCATTTTAAAGTGTTTGTCATTTTGAAAATGAGGTTGTTTCCCTGAGTTTCTAGAGTTATGAGGTTTTTAATTACTGCCATGACACACTTTGAGGAGAGTGAAGAAACTGACAGAAATTTTAGTTAATCCTGTCTTTTACATCGGTAGACAGATGGAAAATGGTTCATTTGTACAGTTAAGCCTGTTTGAAGAAGAGTAAGCAAAGAGTCATTTGAGCGTGTTTGTCAAACTAAATAGTAATATAATTAATTTCCGCTGAAACAATATTCTAAAATAACTGATTAGACTGAAAAGTAATATACTTGGAAGCAGCTTCCTCAATACTGGCCATGACTGTGCATCATCACTGCTGGGCTGGTCAGCACTAGTTTCTCTTTCATTTCTTCACAGAGCACATGGTCATCAGCGGACCTGGACTCACCACAGCAGCACAGCCATGACGACACTATCTCACTCCTAACCATCTGAAAACATCCATAAGGTTTTACATATGCGTCTTCAAGTGGATTTTTTTTACTCTATGATGATGTTGTAATGTCTCACTCTATAAAACTGTAAAAGCACCTGTCAATCATGTACAAAATTTTAAATAAAAAAACATACACAACCAAATAATGTCTTTTTATTTTTATTTTTACTAAAGAAGCTAACCAAAATACATTTATCAGTAAAGTGGTATAGGTCCATGCAGAAAGAGGGAAAGAGTGACTTCCTGTAAATGGCTTAGATATGCAAATAGATTACAGTCAGTGCACGTGTACAGTAAATGCTGTACCACAAGTTTACATAGGCCACCCATCATCACAAGGAGCGTTAGATCATATAGATCATGTAGCGATGGGATGGGTGTCATTTCAACACACAGTTCTGGTAGAGTTTCAGTCTCTGGGTCTGTGGTTGCGACTGGTTCAAAACTCCCCATAAAAACAAACAGTAAAGAGGAACCAAGCCCCCGATCTGTCATCAAGAATTTCATTCCAAACTGAAAGTAACACTGCGTGAACACTGTGTGAACTGCACACACACTGATTGATATTCTCCAAGACACTGTTGAAGCAACATACATTGGAAGAAAAGTATTCAACTTCCACATCCACTGTTTCCCCTGTAATTTTATGTAGCAGCAAAGCTCGGGGGTAATTTCAGTTTTGGTTCCACATCTGTCCCTGTTCTGGGACCAGTTATGGTTCAGGTTGAAGTGCTAAAAATAGTCTTCCCCTAAATTCTTTATCACAACAAAAATATGATTTTTAAACAATTCAAACCAGACTTCAAACAGACCAGAATACAATTAGTCAAGAGGAAAAGTATGTGGGAAAATTATCAAAATGGCCACATTACACAGAGAAAGGCTGTGAAACAAACCTTACGGCCAGTGAAGCTTTCATAATGGACTTAGTTAGCCTCTTTGTGTTTAGGAGTGAAATTTGACTAAATAATACTGCGATTTTAATTTCAAATTCTGTTGTTGTGGGGCATCGCTGCTGAATAAAGGAAACACTGTCCACATCCTCCATGTGTGCATATGTCCATTATGAAAGCGTCACTTGCTGACAGGTTTGATTTAGCCTTTCTCTGTGTAAAGTGGACAGTTTGGTAACTTTTCCACATATTTTTCCTTTTACTCCTATTACTCCTGCATTCAAGTCTGTCCGTTTTTAGTCTGTTTTGCATGTCCAATTTAAATATTTGGGGCTTAAGGGAATGTTCCAACATTGTAACTACCATTCCACAAGGGGGCGATGCTGGCCTAAGCATGGAGATTCAGGGACCGAAAGCCACAACCTAAACAATTTTCCTTCATTTTCTCAGCAAGTTATTCATTTGCATAGCAGCACACAGAAGATCAGCTGACAAGATTGCAAAAGCACCCAATTAACCATCATGGCACAAGAGTTTACTCTGGGAGAGAAGCTGTACAAATGCAAACCAGCATTCCTCTGTGAGTTTCTCATTTGGTTGACTGTCTTGTGCCTGGGCTGGCCCTAGATGGGGAGAGAGATTGCTAGCTGTGCAGTGCAGTCATAATTGGGCTAATTTTCAGTCTACTGGCCTCTCTGTTTGCACTCGGTTCTCTGCCTGCATACTAACATGTCTTACTCCTCTCTGTCACACTTAAAAGTTTGTGCTTTGTGCATTGAAATAAACTTTTCAAAAGTGATGGGTAAACAAACAGACACTGAAACCAAACAGACTAGCTAACACAGAATACGTGTGCGACTTTTCATTTCATAGTTGCACAGACCTTCCTGTCAATTCGCTTCCTTGTTCTTTTTCCTAATGATCTCTGCTGCTGCTCTCTCTCTCTCTCTCTCTGTCTCTCTCTCTCTCTCGCTCTCTCTCGCTCCCTCTCTAAACAGGATGTTTGTGGCTCAGCGGGGCTGCCAGCAGCGGACCAGCACAACGCTGATGATCAGATAGCGTGGCTGTGGAGCGCCCAGCTCTCCCAGCGCTGTGGCAGATTAACTGGGATTTAGAGCTTCCATTCGGCTTCCCCACTAAACCAACACACAGCAAGAGACAGCAAAACACAGGAGGTCATGCAGCCGGCAGCACGCGGCCCTGCGCTTCCCCCCGGGCCGCTGTTGCCTTGACAATGAAGCCCCCCTCTGCTCAGATGCCTATTTCAAACTGCTTGTCATCCTCATACATATCATACATAAGCAGAATATCAGAATATCTCTTTGTGTGGCAAGCAGTGCAGTGATGAATATGACAGTTTGAGTCACTGTGTCTGAGTTTTCCACTTCTTATCTAATGAAGAAGATAACTGAAATGTTTGTCTGCATTGTGGTTGATGCACAGATGCAAGGATTGTCAAACAAGAGTAATCAAGCCTGCAAACATTGCGCTTAATGGTGTCTAATACTGTGTCTAAAACTGTGATGATGGTTACATCAAAGATTCCCAAGATGACTTGTGGGAATTTGGTTTCCTTGTATTGTACTTTGTTGCGTGTGAGCCTACCTACCACAATTAACATCAGATGCTTGTGTTGGTTGACAAGAGGATCTGAATCATAAGCACAAGTTGTTTTATGGCATAATAACAATGCCACATGTTGCTCAAGTCCTTATCTCTTGGGCGCCTGTCAAGATATAGGAGCGTTCACATTTTCAGGAAAGAACTAAAGGTGGAACAAAATGTGTGTTTGACTGAGTTTTTTTTTTTTTTTTAGCTATTGGAGAGCATTGATTGTGATTTGATAAATGATAGTTAAAAAAAGATAGACTTAAATAAGTTGTGGGAACTGTGGAGAGGAGAAGGAACAGCAGGGAAACTGGTATAGTAACAGTCACGTCACAGCAGTGTGTCCTGTTCTCTTCTCTTGTTTTATTAATAGTCTGCTTGACTTTTACCATAGAAGAAGAAGCCTTCATGGAAACAGGGTATTTCCTGTGAGACGCAACGAGCTCAAATAAAAACACAGGATTGGAAAGATGTGTGTGGTTCTGCCCTGTCCTGTTTTGCTCTCTCTCTCTATCCCCCCTCCCCCCTATCACTCCCTCCCTTCCAGCTCTCCTCCTCTGTGACTCTCTGGCTAAACCACTCCTTTCCGTAGATTTACCTTTTTTGGCCCTAACTCTCCTCATAAGTGGCTCGCAAACTGAGTTGGGGTGAAAAATACTCAGTTTTTGAAAGGTGTCACTTTTCAAGCTCCCGCTATGTAAACACGCCGAACGATGTCTGTCGGATAAAAGGATAAACATAAATCTATTTTGACCCAGTGTAAGGATCAAAGCAGGTCAAACACGGACCCTAAATGCGTCCACCTCCACTCTGACTGACACAACCGATTCTCTGTTGGCAGGATTTCCACGCATGTTGTTTTTTCAAACATGCACGAGAAGCTGAATGTGAATTAGGCCAGTAAGTAGTGTCATTAAGTCAATGACGCCCAGACACATAGGCCTTTCACACAGAGGACCCACTGGTGTGTATACACATGTGCCATAGATACAGGACACAATTAGTCTCCTGTTTGAATCAACTGCTAATCTGCGATCGGGACCTGCCCCCCTCTCTCTCTCCATACAATCATATGAGCTGAGAGCTGAGAGCCGTTTGAAATATTACATCACCTCTCAACGGTCACTGGAACATGCTGGACATAAATCATATTATGTTAACAGTTAAAACCTGAAACATATATGTTGTTTGTATACTTTGCAACTGCTTGCTTTGCTTGGTAATGACTCATGTCCCTTCTCATCAGATTGCGTTCTGGTAGGCTAAAAGACTTTCATGATAACACAACTTTCACCCCTATTAGAGAGGGCATTGTGAAAATGACTCATGGTATTATAAATAATGAACCAAATCGTGTTTTTCCATTAGCTAATCTCTTTGTGATATTTAATGTGTCAAGCCTTAATAATAGATGCTAATTTACATGAGTACAATGCAGGAAAATCAAACTCTTCCACAATTACGATTTTCAACAATGTTAGGCAGTTGCTTTTTCCAAGTGCACCGTTTCTCCTGCAACCCTCCGAGGCTATTTTTGAACAGAAATTTTCCAAGGCAGCAAGAATTCAAAGTGAGTGAGTGCCTCGGTGGTGGCTGTCTGGTAGAGAGGCAGTCCGCCGAGAGATCGCGCGTCTTAATCTTTTGGTCCCCGTCCATGAAAAACAATCATGAGGGTCAGAGCTGCACAGAAAGCATGAAGTTCAACAAGCGCCTCGGAAAGGCAGATTTTGACGTGATGTCGTTCACTCCTTGTTGATAAAACTTGGTCCTGAAGGCTGCCTCGCTGTTACTCCTAGAATGTGATTAGAAAATACCCTGCTGATGAGGTGTGTAACCAAACAATACTGGGGAATGTCACAGCGTGGCAGGTTGGAAGTTGAAATATGAGCAGCGGTGCCAAACACAAACTCATGCCCACGAGATAAGATGCCCATCACTGCCAGCACTCTTTTCATAATATAATAAAGATAATATTTAGAACTTTGACTATGCTTTAGAAATGGCTCTGAGCCTGTGTGTGTGTGTGTTAGAAGGATTCCAGGTGCTGATAGTGGCGTTTAGGCTTGTATAGTGATGGATGGTGTTGGAGCCATGCGTTCACTTTCCTGTGTTAGTGGTTTGATTGTTTTGGTTTAGACTCGGCAGGATACAGTCCAGAGGTGCAAGGCCAGGGCAAGGGTGTAGGGTTGGTGTGTGTGTGTGTGTGTGTGTGTGTGTGTGTGTGTATGTTTGTGTGCCTATGTTTAGTTTTCTTTAACTCTGTTGGGTCTCAGGTGGTCCAGCCCAAAGGCCAAACGGTTGGAAAGGATGATCTCAGAATGAATGTAATTTCTGACTGTTTATAGAGAGGGCACACGAACCCTGGACAGACCTGGCTCTGACACTCCATTGTTGGCTCCACTGTCTGCGGCCCGCTTCGTTTATTTTCACACCGCATTCCCCTGAAGCAACCCTCGTCCACCTCCTCCATCGCTCTCTCCTCTCCTCTGTTGCCTTCACACTCCATCAATAAACAGCCCATCGCCGCGCTCACAGCCACCCTTTCTCGTCCACCACTGGAGCATGCTGGTGTTGTACCCCCTCCGGCTGCCCTGCACCCCCACAGCTCCCCCCAGCACATGGTTGGTAGACGGGGGGGGACATATGTGGGATGACTGGGTCGGCTGGCTGGGTGGGTGGTGGAGGAGACGGCTGTGATCTCAGCAATGTGGCCATACGGTCCTGTGATACACTCATAAACACAGGTGGACCGCAGCACCGCAGGCCAGGGACGCAAGTGTGTGTGTGTGTGTGTGTGTGTGGGTGTGAGGGTCCAGAGAGAAGCTGCGAGGACATATGCCCCACAGATGCCCAGAAACTCTCCAAAATATAAACTGTACAGTGACTCAAAACAAAGGAGATTAATCACCACTGTGTGCTTTGGTACGGCTGATCATGCCATATGAAGAGCATAAGCTGTCTTTAGATCTGTGAATACCGCTGTATGTCTCCCAGGCAGTCGCATGGATCAGCAGGTCACCCCTCAGCGACAGAGAGCATAATTATCTACAACCTGTTACACAGTAGATGGAATTACCAGCCAATGAAATCTATGACTCTGCAAACTACTGCTGGATAATGAAACATATGGCAGGCTTTGCAGACCAGAAGTGAATAGACCTTGACTAAAAAATTATTGGATATACCCACTGGAAGATAAGTATAGGTTAGGGTTAGATTTAATCCATGTACGTGAAAGAGACCTAATAATTCACCAAATTCACTTAGTGTCACCCCTGTCACCTAATAATTGCAGTTTCCTTTGAAGTTAAAATAGGTTCGATGTCCTTCTCCTATGTGTAAAAGTTTTCCCTGAAAAGACCCGAGTGAGACAGCTCTACAAAATATGATTCTGATTTGCAACAAAAAATTCAAAGAAACTTTTTCTAACTTGTTCTATTCACACATCATGTGAATTGTGTTTGGGTTGCTTGGTGGAGTAGTCATGTTTTGGGCCCTCAGTCAGCTGTCACAGTTGCCCTGTCTAATGAGATGTGAAGTTTGTGTTTTTAGCCTTTATTTCGGCCGGCTTGTCTCTGGAGCCGGGGAGCTTTAGGACGGCCATGCCCGACGGCCAGCCTGTCTTATTGTTGTTGCCGGTTGAGCGGTCACCATGGCAGCCCCTGCTACCTCTGCAGATCTCTATCGAGGCTTTCTTTATGTGAAGCATCGCCGTGTCACACAGGCCACAGAGCCCACTGTCTGTCTGTCAGATAGAGGCTGGTAGCCCGGATCTGACTGACCCCCATTCACACAGTGATTCATTCACAGACGTACACCATTCACTTCACACAGCCAGGCAGAGTTACATACTGGGAAAATACCACTGGACTCGCTTAATTCCAGTGGCTTAATTCCCATATGAACGTACACACATACTCCGCCTCTGATATTGAATGGTTTCACAGTGTATCTGGTAATTTAGGGATTCATTTTACAATATTGATGCTCCTTTCATAATGTATTTCATGCATCTCAATATTTTCAGGATAACCACCTCATGATGTACTGACCAATGCACTGCTGGACACTCACTACAACTGCAACCATGCTGTATGCCATGCTGCTCCATTACATATATCTAAATTGTTTATTGCATGTAGAATATTTTGTATACATATGGCAACATTGAATAAGAATCTGTGTTTTTTGTTAAGAGTGTAGATATAAACTTTTTTTTCCAGTTAATAAGGGAATCAAAGAGGGAGTAATGCATTTGTCTGAACAAAAGATAAAAGTCTTTTGTGTGATTTATGAAAGTGTGAGAATAGACCTTTTGACCTCTGATAGGAACTGATTGCTATAGCAAAAGT
Organism: Centroberyx affinis; assembly: GCF_046629955.1. NCBI lineage: Eukaryota > Metazoa > Chordata > Actinopteri > Beryciformes > Berycidae > Centroberyx > Centroberyx affinis. The sequence continues at coordinate 51,902 of NW_027279869.1, forward strand.
TCAATCAGGGAGACTTTTCTTATGCACACACTCTCTCTCTCTCTATAGTTTTAGAGATAGGAGATTTTCCCATGCTGTCAACTTCCCACGATGTCAGCTGTCATTTCCTGCTTCTGACATTTAACCTATCAGATCTCTACACGTGTTCTGAGAACCGATCATGAACCGATTCCTGTCTCGTCTGCCTTCGGCTACCATTTCACTGCTGGTCTTTATCCGCCCGCTGCCCGCCTCCACCCCATCACATCCTGCATTGATCCAGGTCCTCAAGAGGGAGATTCCAACTCCAGGAATGAGGCTTGATTAGTCACATGCAGGAAGTTCATCTCTCCAGTCCTCTCACCACCACCAGCTTTTATTTTAATAGAATTTGAATAGAAATATTTTTTCAGAAAATCCTCCAACTGAAAATCTTTGAACTTTTTTCATTAAATCCTCTGACCAATAGCCAATCACTTCAAAATTTTGGCAATTACTAAACAATGACAAAAACAAAGTTTTCCTATGTTTATGTAACATTTATGTTGAGTTTAAAGTAAGAGAAAGGTCAAAATTTGAAAATGAGATAGATATTAACATAATCTGATGCATAAATATCAGGTTTCCCCCCGTAGGGAGCATGTTCCCTGCAGTGCAGGAACATTCCCTTTACAAAATTTTTATCTTTTGTATTATAATGACAAAGTTGTATAATGTTATGATTTCATTATCTTCTAAATGTGGTCACCTGGCTGGGTATATAATATTTATACTCAAATTATATTTATTTGAACAATTGAATGGACAATGGGGGTGTCTTGCCCCTGGCTATATGTATGTGTATATGTATGCATATGTATATGTATAGGGATAGATAGTTTGTCTTATCTATCTTAGATTGTCTATTTGGACTGTTTGTGATGTCTTGTTGTTCTTGTACCATGCTGTGCTGGTATAACTGTAAAACTGATGAAAGTGATTCTGATTCTAAAACTGTTCTAGTGGATTGTGGTGATGGAGTCTGGTCTGTTTCTGTCAGTGGGTTAGCTCTTAGTTAGTTCTCAGGCTCCAGCTGCCTTCCCTGGGAGGTCTGTCTGGTCCATCTGAGGGTGGGGGTGAGGTGGGGTAGGAAGGGGTTTCTCTGGCCTCGGGTGAGATTGGGTGTGGAGGTGGTGGTGGTGGTGGATGGTGCATGATTGGGGGTCAGGGGAACATGTCTGGAGCGCCACACTGAACTACTTGAGCATTCCTCCGCCTCTCAAGGGAACCGCAGCCTTTGACCTCCTCTTATAGAACGGCAGGCTACAGACAGCTAAGACATACAGATATATTTCCATGAAAAGGATGCAAGGTCTTTTTTGGTCTAATTTGCTGTGTTAAGATTTTTCAACCCTCTAGATGTTTGTTTGTGTGTTTAGCAATAAAGAGTAATGGTTCTGGTGTGAAGGAGAGAGTGTAACAGTGTGCACAAACACGCAGAAAAACACTTGCATAGACATGTGCATGCCCACGGTCAAGTCCATACAAACACATTTGTCTTGCGTTCACACACACACACACACCCACTCACCCCCCCCCCCCCCCCACACACACACACGCGATTCATATACAAGCTTTCCCAGGCATCAGAAGAGCATTGCTGAGAAAATCGGGCAGATTCAAAGGGCATGATTGTTTACATGACTGAGGTCCAAGTTATTTTTAACATATTTTGTCCAGGCAAAGGCTTGAACTGTTTAAGAAAATAAATAATGCTATAAAGATCTCGATGTTGCAAGTTCCTATGTGATCGTGTGAGAACAGGGATGGTGACATTTTAAAGATGAGGCAGTGAGAATAAACAATTTAGATATGACATCATATTTACAAGCACTTGATGTCATTTTGAGGTCTAGGGCTTTTTCATTTTGTTTTTACCTACATTTTCATCTTCCCTTTTCTGATTGTCATTTCCTGTGATCTTCTAAGAATGAAGAATTACATTGTCAAAAAGGTCCTTTCGTTTGTGGGTGAGACAGAAAACTCTATCCATTAATGATTATGTCATCTGAAGTCCATTACGTATTCCACTTCCTTCCCCATTATTTATTTCTCTTGCTCCCTGCTGATAACTTCTGCTTACAACCAGGATGAAATCTAGAGTAAATCACATCTCTAAGTTCCAGCTAGCTTATCTTCTTGAACCTGTGTTTGCAAAAAAGAGAGATAATACTCTTGGACAGACTGACATAGTTAACAAAATGACTGACTTGCAATAAAAACACAATGTATATCCATCCATCCATCCATCCATCCATCCTTTGATGTTGCTATTTTGAGCTGGGCCCAGATAAAACAGTTATCTGAAGGGAGCAGCAGGGTTGGTCCTCAGACAAACAGCCACCTGGAGCTCTTTAAGACCCCGCAGTCCACTGATAACCCCCCCAGCACCATTGCCCTAGATACACTATCAGCTCTCAAAGCTCTACTCAGGACCTCCTAGAGAGAGAGAGGTACCAACACTCCACACAGGGAAATATGTGACAGAGATACAGATAATGGTCTAATGGTTTAAACTAAACAGAATCTGGTAAATGGTTTCTTTTGTTCTAATATTCTGCTGAAATATTGTAAGAACTAAAAAAAACCTGCCTACAGATGTGTAATGTGGACGAACTTGTAGAATCCTATAGAGGCTTTGCAGTTCTGTCACAAATCTCACAAATCAAGGCTGCATCATGGAGGTCTATTGGAGAATGTGTGTGCAAATAATGGCTAAATATATAACAACTGTTTCAGGAAATAAGAGACATCTGATGTTATAAATAAAAGTGAGAAATCTATAAGGTACATTTATTTCCAAAATTAGGCTACTGTGACACAGGAAACTTGGCTTTGTTAGCTCGCTTGCTAGCCAGCAAAAACAGCACAGAAATTATCCATGTCTATTCAAATCTGTTGTTGTATGTTTATATGGCTGTCAGAGGGTGCATTACGTCAAATGAGTCTAATATTAATTGATTGGCTATGCTGGAGCTGTTAGTGTTGTTCTCAATCTTGTATATTTTTTGGGGGGGAAGTGCGTAGACTACAGGAGTAGAGGACAGCGGGGTGAAGGCTCAAGAGGCTCTCCCTTTCCACCGCCAACACCCCCTGACTTCCCACTAAACTTTACATTCCCTAACAGCTAACTCACTACCGGAGCCTGCGTCAGATTGGCATGACTCACAGTGCTGCACACACAAAGGCCACGCACACACACACACACACACACACAGACCCACACACACACACATGTACCATGCACCACCACCAGCATCACCGTTACATAAACCTTTACAAGGCTATGTTACAAGGCTGTTTTTTCACGATCTTCTGACCCATAGCTACATTTCCTCTTTCCCAACTATCCGAAATATCCAGGAAATCTGTATCCTTGCAGCAACATGGAGCTGAGGCCTTTGGGGTGTTTTGATATGGTTATAAATGGGTTGTCAGAGAGTCTGTACATCTCTTGCTGGTCAGGGTAAAGTCAACATCTCTGGGGGCCATTCATTAATCTGCAAGGCCTGGGCTGACATGTGCAAGAGGCCAGAATGCCTGTAACTCCTCACAATCAGTGACATCAGAAATAGAGAGAGAGAGAGAGAGAGAGAGAGAGAGAGAGAGAGAGAGAGCGAGAGAGAGACTAGGGGAGGGCAGCCAGCTCTCACAGCCTCCACAACCCCACGTCTACTCCACTCTTCCTCAGTCTTCTGCTCTTTCTTGTCTTTATCCATCTCCCCTTCTTTTCATCAACATTTGTTACGCTGTCGGTCACTGTTAGCCATAACTCCCTCCCAGTACTGTCATCCATCACCGTCTCAATTTCTTGCCCATTCTCCCAGCTCTATTCATTCTAGTTTGATTCAGGGGAAAAACAACATCTGTAGAGAAAACTGAGAAGATAGACAGTTTAATAGAACCGAGCAGACAACAATGAAAAGAGAAGAAGAAAAGAAAAATAGGCCGCCCATAACCACAGTCCACTGGGTGCCATTTGGTGGACCCTTTTACCCAAAGCACCTTATAATCGGTGCATTTGGATGGTCACAGTGGGAATCGGACCCATGGCGCTAGCAGCCATGCTCTACCCATTGAGCTATAGAGGACAGAGTCTAACAGAATCAAAACTAACATTGCATGCTTATAGACAACAGGTCCTCCTTTCTCCTCTAATATTTTACTATATGCAGATGGATTTTTGTCTTTGAGCAATAGTCAGTTGGGTACAATTCAATCAAAACAGGTGCATATAAATAATTTGATCTTAATCTCAAGGATCTCTGGGTGAGAGATTTTCTTTTCTTTCTGTATGGCCTCTCTCTTTATGACTGAAACTGAAAACACAGTTACAAAGTGCTTTACAGTTAAAAGAAGACAAGAATAAAGTTAAGATACAAACAATTTTGCCGATTGTCTTCTTCTGTTCTTTATTAAGCCTTGTTAAAATATGAACAATGACAAATGATACTAAGTCCACGAATGAAGAACTGACTCAGACTGACTTGCTAAACCTGAGCCGTGTTTCTCTCCCAGTTCTCAGAAACTCTTTTCCCACTCTCTGAAACTCTCCCAGCCATCCTCTCAACTTTCTTTCGACCTCTTGCCCAGCCTCTCGCCATCTCTCCCAGCCTGAATGTGAAACCAAGCTCTCCCCAGGGTGAGCAACGGTAACTAACGCCAGTGACCATAATGTGGGAAAACTACAACGAAACGCATGGCGTAAACACACAATGAGAGGTAATAGCCCCCACCCTCCATTTCCAACCACTGCACCATCCAGTGGTCGGAATAATGGATTGTACCGCTTGTCTTTTGGGAATTTTATGGGAATGTGCGTTCTGTTCTGTAAACACAATGCAAGGCCAGCTCAGAGCAGAGCGGGGTGGGATGGGGTAGGGTGGGGGTGGGGTGGGGGGGTGGGGGGGGGACAGATTAGCAGAACTCAAGAGAGCGGTTAGCGGGTCAGACACAGTCCTCAGCCTGTCTGCAAGTCCCATAATATCCACATCCAGCTGTGGTTTCTCCTCTGTCCCCTCCTCCTCCATCAGTTGGCTGGTCAAGTCACACATCACTGGGTCTCACCATGTTACCAGGAAAAGCCTGTGATACAGCGGAGAACAGTTTGGTACCCAGAGGGTTGCTGCATGAAATTCCAGGTCTCATGACACAAAACACAAGCTTTATTTATACAGTGAAGGTTGACTGAGCACACCTGGTCTTTTCTTCAACACCCTGCTTTACAATCATGCAGTTACACACATGCCCACCTAGGAGTTGCTCAGCACAACTGCAGTCTTCTACCATACTATTTTCTTCTTAAATTTCTTCTGCTTTTCTTCTTAAAATAGAGGTTTTCTCTAACCTTTAAAGCTACCACTGCGGCTGTTCATCTAGATATTTTTGCACAGAGCAGACTGAATCCTCACCTTTCACTTGCAGTGGCCCTGCCTGTCCAGAGGATATGATAACCTGCTCCAGACCCGACCTGCTCTTTCAAACTTCACATGCAACCCCATGGGCCCCGCCACAACCCATTTCTATATTTAGCTTCCCAGACTCTCTTCTTCTTATCTATGACTCCTTCTTTCCGAATAAAGTGAAAAAAGTGCATAAAAGGAGAAAGATAGTGTGACTCTTCCATCCCCATCCATTCCAGTCGGCTCCAGTGGGAGAGGTCTGACCTATCTCACACACTGGAGGGGCAGAGGGAACCAGTCATCCTTCATTTTGAACATGAAAAACAATGTCTGATCAAAGCATGGATATACGAGGGGCTGTAGCTTTGCTTCGTGACCTGTCAGCGGAGGGGGTAAATACCATGGAAAGGCAAACAAACAAAGCCTAATATGTCAGTTTGTGTGCTTTCCTAAAACTTTGGATGACTTTGGATGGGATGACTGAATCTGGATATCACTTTCTGTGCTTTTTCAAAAATCTGACTGTCAGTATTAGTTGAGAATGCTTCACTGATTATTTAAACCCTTCAAATTTGGACCTATCCTAGAAAATGTTTGCATCTTTTTATATGAAGTTGATAACGCAAACTGCCGTGAGTTACCCAAGAGTAAGGGCAAAGCTTTAGGTACAGGCCTAATGACAGAGGATGACACAACCTCAAGGTACAAAATAACTGTCTAGAAAAGTAGGCCTGGGACAATTATTTCAATTATAACGAATGTGTCAGGACAAGTAACTGCTGTAATTCCATGACACATTGGGGGAGACAAATTAGCTGTTCCAGTCTGACACCAGTCAGCTGCCTGCTCATGTGAGGTACAGAGAACAAAAACAAAACCCTTTGACCTACTGTAGAAAAATCAGTCTAATCAATCAGACTAGTCTCCCACATTGTAGCTGCTTGTTTGACAATGCAAATCAGTAACATAAACACAGAAGTGACACATCTGCTCAATACTTCAGCATCTGGTATGATGACACACACGGCTTTGACCTCTCTCCTGACTCATAATTGGTGGTAAATGGTAAGTGGAGGGGTGAGGGAGGATCCCGCCCCGCACCGGCTGGGAGACGTGAGAGCCGGACGGTGACGGTCAGAGCGAGGGAGAGTCACGGTGCGGAGAGGATGCCGAAAAGTTCAGGACACTAGTGGCAGTTTGGAAAATGTTTCAGTGACAGGGAACTTTTATGAGGACAAGCGCAAGATATGGAACTTCGACTGAACAGTGGATATACATTTTCGACAAACGCATATTTTGAACCACGACTGTGAACGCGCAGGACAAAAAAATACCTTCTAAATCTCGCACATCTCACTATACCGCTGGGATGTTTAGTTACAGGCCAATAACTCAAACAGGTACGATCAGTTACTGCTATGGTATGGTAATGAACAACTCTTTATACACTTACTAATTTATAGTTTGCTGTATGAAATTCTCACAGTTTCCAATTGGATACAAGCACCATACAAGCGTTGAACAACTTTTCCAAAACAGGAAGGTTACTCAGACTTTAATGGGTAGGCATTCCTACATTCTTGTTTCAAGGAAACATAAATATGGAATGTGATGAGTTCAGAGTTGATAAAACGTTGCCAATGCACTGTTTTGTTTTGATAGTTGACTGTATAACGTTAATATTACTGTGTTTCAGTGGATTTAGGGATACATTGTGTGAAACTTCAGTAAACTTCAGAGTTACATGACAGCATAATTTCAGCGTTGTTTTGAAGCTTTTCAGATATATATTTATCCTTTAGTCACAGTACTCATAAAGTTACATTTATGGCATGGCATTTATAAACACTAGCAGAGCACTTAGGCTACAATTTGTGAAGCTATTACGTGTTCAAAGACGCCAGTAATAAAGAGCAACGATAAAGTAGGCTACAAAATAATCTGTAACCTACATCATCTCAAACTTATTCTTGATGCATAATCTATTTTTAAGTGTTTCTTCATAATATTACTTTAACCTCTGTTATTTAAATTAGTAGGAATGTTGGTAGCTCTAACTTTCGTGACTTTAGAGTGTTGAAAGTAAATCTCTTTGCACTGTATTTAATTGGCAGGTCCTTGAGGAGGCTGTGAGATGCCAGTGGTGACACTGCCAGGTCAAGTAGCCTTGCTTCCCTCTGCTGTGTCCGGTGCTGTGGCGCCCTCTGCTGTGTGACCGAGGAAGGCCGGGAAGGGCAGGCAGCATGGGGAACATACTGGAGGAAGGGATGAACGCTGTGATCGTCAGCCACTACAACCACTCGGGGAAGTGGGACCGGCCTCGCAGCAGCGGGGCCTGTAAGATGGCCGTGTTGCTGCTCATCTGCGTGCTGATCGTAATGGAGAACGTCACGGTTCTGCTGGCGCTCTGGAGGAACAAGCGCTTCCACAGCCGCATGTACTTCCTCATTGGCAACCTGGCGCTGTCAGACCTGCTGGCCGGCGTGGCTTACGTGGTAAACATCTTCACCTCGGGACGCAATACCTACTTCCTGACCCCGGCCCAGTGGCTGGCCAGGGAGGGAAGCATGTTTGTGGCCCTCAGTGCCTCCACCTTCAGCCTTCTGGCCATTGGGATTGAGAGGCACATGACTATGGTGCGCCTGCGTCCATGTGAGGCGGCGGGCCGGGGGAGACTGCTGGGGCTGCTGGGGGCCTGCTGGGCTGTGTCAGTGCTGCTCAGTGCTCTGCCCAGCCTGGGCTGGAACTGCCTGGACAATCTGGCCTCCTGCTCCACAGTGCTGCCGCTCTATGCTAAGAGCTACGTGGCCTTCTGCATCAGCGTCTTCAGCGCCCTGTTGGTGGCCATCATCATCCTCTACATCAGGATCTACCGCCTGGTGACCTCCAGCGGCCGTAGGGTCAGCAGCAGGCCCTCAGAGCGCTCGCTGGCCCTGCTGCGGACTGTGGTTATCGTTCTCGGGGTGTTTGTCATGTGCTGGGCCCCTCTGTTCCTTCTCTTGCTGCTGGATGTGGGTTGCAGCCCGGACAGCTGCCCTGTACTCTACCAGGTGGACTGGTTCATCGCCCTGGCCGTGCTCAACTCGGCCCTCAACCCCCTGATATACACCCTCTCCAGCAGGGAGATGAGGGCCGCCTTCTTCCGGCTGCTGTGCTGCTGTCAGACCAGCATGGAGTCCAGCGGGACTCCCATGGCAGGCAACCCCCACCTGGGCACCATCATCCCCACGGCCGAGAATAGCAAGTCCAGTTTGGGCGGAGTAGGGGGCAGCGGGGCTGGAAGGTCCGCTATGAACAGAGGGAAGGTTCCTACACCTTTGCACTCTGACAACAAGCATGGTGATCCCTCCACCCCCGCTGTGCCGCACCCCTCTGGGCCGGCCGACCTGCTCTCGGCTGTACTGGTCAAGGCCGGGGCGCTGCCCTCCCTCGGCAAGTTCTGACTGAGGCCTTACAGTCATACAGAACCATACAGAAAGAACTGACGTAGTCCTGCTATCAGACACTTTTTGTTTATGCATTGTGGTCAGTGTAGCACGGATAAGTTAAAGTGCTGACTAAGAAGCAAAGACATTTTAGTTTGAGCCAAATCCACAAAGCTGACTGCTTTGTACGGATTGTAGATTAGAGTACAACCAAGATCATGTAAAGCCACTATTTACAGCAACTCGACAATATTATTCACAGCAGCAGAATAATTGAAATGTTGTGTCTGTGTCTGTCCATATTTCAGAACTATGAAATGTGTTTGGGCAGTTTCATGGAGATGGAATAAGCCAAGCCCCAAATAAAAGAAGAGTGACTTGGTTTACTCCATGTCTGTCAAACTAGTCTTGATAGTGCTTCAAAGAAGTCATAACAGAGTTTAATTTAGCTTTATCAATATTGTGTCAATGTATCATGTTTTTGTTAACAATGACGATTGTTTTAAACAGCAAAGATGAAATCGGGGCACTTTTTTGCATGTAATATATATATAGTATTCTCAAATCACCTGGCTTTTCTCTCACTGTTTGACTCTGTAAACTATTTATTTTCCATGAAAACCTTTGCCCTCTAAGTACTATAAACTGTGTGGTATAATTTTTGCTTTGTGTGCATAAAAGCCATCACAGTACAGGGAGTTTAATATTGACTGCGTATGTTATGATTTGAGGAGTGAGGAAAAGAAAATGTCTCACAGACAGTTCTGCCTCTCAGCAGCATGTCTAGAAGCCACTCACACATCCACTAACCACTAGTGAGTAGGAGTGTTGGATTTGAATTATTTAATGGTGGTAGACTGTAAATGACATTTCAGCCTAGGGTGGTGTAGTGCCTAATAGCATTTCATACCAAACAAAATAAAATCCTATTCCCCTTTATGAGATTTTCACTCGTGTCATGTCGTTATATTAAATCAATGACTTGCCCGCTTTCAGTCCCCCTTCCCCCCCTTTCCTCTCACATCCAAGCCAGGTCGCTATGTAGACGTTTTTTGTAAATAGGACAAGGTGCAATTACATCAAATCCTGTGTAGTAATAAATGTCTCAACAAGCTTTATGTAGATTTTCAGATATTTTTTTTTTTCTGGTGAGTCTTATCTATAATCTTTTTGCTCTCCATGGATAGCAGATGTTAGCTCACACATCAGCCTGTTATAGCCACGGTTCATATTAAACCATAAGCTGTAATGTAGAAATGTTCTTATCTATCACGTTATCATACACTATTCAGACAGGAGGTGAGAAATCTGATTTATCCTGCTGCACTCATGACCACTTAACTTCCTAATGGGGAGCTCACTGATGCTCACTGATGATTTCTTATTCCCCTTCATAGGCGGACCGGGGTCAAACAGTGGTAAATAATGCAAATAATTCTTGGTTCTTATTTTAACCTGTAGGGAGCGCCGGTTGGGTGGAGTCAGATGTCAGTGTCTGGTAAGTCATTAAAAGTACATTAAAATGCCTTTGAAATACATCCTGTTATTGTCAAATAAATCCTGTGATTGTGTGAATTTTCTGAACCTTAATGTGGCAAAAGCAACCATTTATCAGCTAATATGAAACTAAAAACTATTTGGCCGAGGTCTGGCCACATGTTGTCATGAGGAGGTGTTTTCTTTAAGTAATTATTTTTATGACAGAAACCTAATATTTCAGGCAGCATGGGGTGAGCGTCACTAGAAGACTTTCAAAACCTTGTTGTGTTTTGAAGAGATTTTCACATCACACACATTTGCAAGAAGTGTCAAAAATAGCAGCTGAGTTTGTTATGATGTTGTGAAAAGTTGTGTGAGACAGGTGTAAGTCTTGTAGGTGTGTGTGCCTGTATATGTTAATGTGGGCTCACAGTTTAATGAATTAGTGATAAATGGTTGGATAGGAATGTAGGGGCAGGTTGTTTTCATAAATGCTCACAACTAAAAACCTTCAATACTGCGTGTTTGTTTTTGTTCCAGAAACCCTGCTGCAGTGAAGGTTACTTTGAATTGCTGATGGGGTTTAATTTAGACTAACTGACTGATAGGAAGACCTATCTGAGTTGGTTGCAGCAGAGTTTGTTGTTGTTCGTACAAAATTGCACAGGAGGGAAAGAGCAGACAGTCGCTGACAGACTGGCATTTCGTACTCTCCTCAGCTGAAGGATGTGTGTCAGCTCTGCGCCTCCACTTCTGATGGAAAGAGACAGCAAGAGTTCAATACCAGCTGTGCATTTCCAGCTTAAAGGTCGCTGAGGGCTTCCTGTCAGAAATGTTTTAGCGTTCTCTTCCTCGAATTAGCTGGGCATGATTGTGGCCTTATGCCATCCGGAACATTATAAAATGTCAAAATGTTGAATTGTGTCAGGAGTAGAGTCATTTGCAGTCAGTGAATCGTTCTTCTTCCTCCTCCTCCATTACCTCATCCTCAATCTCCTTGTCCTACTTATCGTCTTCCACCTCATTTTCCTCCTCACCACCATCCTCATCATCATCCCCATTAGATTAGATTAGATTAGATTAGATTAGATTAGATTAGATTAGATTAGATTAGGTTAGATTAGGTTAAATTTCTAAATTGTCTGTTACCAGAAATTTGTCTTATGCACAAAAAAAGTGCATTCTTGCCTAAATAGATACACACAAACGTTTAAAAAAACAGTACAATAAAGATACAGCTGAACAAAAGTCAACAAAACAGCAAAACAAAGGGGGGAAAAAATGAATGATCAAATATTGCACAGCCCGATTGATGAATTTATGTAATACACCTGTTCTCATCCTCTCGCTCCTCAGCCTCCTCCTCATTTTACTCATCATTTCCCGGCAAACAGCTCAAACAGGTTCAGTTAAAATCAAAATTCACCCTGACTTATTCAAACCCATAGGTTACAGCTATCCAGATTCCGTTCATAAGACCCCCTCATCAACAGCTGCATGCACTAACTGGGTCAAACACCTTAATAAATCATGTTAACTAAATAGGCGTCACCAGTCTTCTTTGAGGATTTAGACACGGTGGATTTGTGTCATTCTCTGTGCACAATGCCTATTTGCATATGACTAATGCGAACACGACAGAGGACAAGAGAATCACACCACCCCATGTCACCATGATCCTGGCTTTATGCTGGTGTGTGGTGAGGGAGTGTGTGCATGTGTGTGTGTGTGTGTGTGTGTGTGAGTGTGTGCATTTGCATATGTGTGCGCGTGTGTATGTGCATTTGTCTGTGCAAGCATGTGTATGTGTGTGCACCTGAGGTAGAGTTTGTGCATGTGTCTGTGTGTGTATGTGTGTGTGTGTGTGTGTGTGTGTGTCGGGAAGAACAAAGACTCCATCTGGTCTGGACCTCTGAATGTGCCAGTATGAAACACTTCTGTCATTCTCAAGTCCACCGGCTCCCTTTTTGAGGCAGCTTTGAGGTGGAGAGGGGCCAGCCGGAGAGTGGCGAGGGGTCCCATTTCAGGCTGTCGCTCACGCACAGCGGAGCCCCGGCTCATCCTCCTCCACAGCCGAATCCCACCGCTCTCACCAGAGGAGACACAGACACTGACATTCATCTGTTGTGCGATGATTCTCCCTCCCTGCCTGCCTCCCATCCGCGGCACTCTCCGATCCAATACAATGTAATTACATGTGGAACAATAAAAGAGGAGACCCAGGCAGGCTTCGGCAATAAGCTCCCCAGGATCAGAGGGCTTTATCTGGGGAGCAGCTGGGAGGAGGCTGGGGGAGCCGGGGCAAAGGTCACTTCGTAGTGGGATACTGAAGGAGCTGGGTGAGATTTGGATTGGTGGACGTTCCTTCTTGCAGCCACCATCACACCCCGCTGCTGCTAACTCACCTGTCAAATACTGATCATACACTGATGTACATTAAAATGGAAAGGAGACTCAAAGGAGCAACTGTAAGATTATTGAAAAGTTCAAATGATACATTTTGATCTGATCTGATTCACTATGACATCCCAGTTGAGTCACATCACTGTCACTCTTATCTACTGCAGTGGTTCTCAACATGGGGTCCAGGGACCTCCAGCGGTCCTTGAAGAGGTTTCAGGGGATCCTCAGCAAAATGAGAAATATTTTAATTTCACTATTATTCAATTAATTTGAAATGTTCCTAATTAGAGAATGTACTGTACAAGAATGAGTATTCTAAACATAGGTTTCATTCTGACCACTTATCACTCCTCAGTACTACATCAACAAAAATCTTCCTGGGACAAAATCTTCAAATCAAATGGGGGACTGATCTCCAGTACTGTATATTCCTAACTATTGCGGCTAGCCTTTGAATGTCATCCTATCATTACAGATAGGTGGCAGGAGTGGATAAGCAATCATCTTTCCGCCAAAATCCTCCTCTCCAGTACCCTGCCCCCCCCCCTTCCTCCTCACAACCCCATTCCCCAAACATACATACACACACCATCAACACCCTGACAACTTCCCCACTTTTCTCCACCACCCTTCCCTCCAAACCCCTCACCCCCCGCCCCGCCCCCACGCAGCAGCTGCTTCCTCCACAGCCCTTCTCTGATTGCAGTCTCCAGGGCCTGGCGGCGTGCGCACACCTGCTCAGCCTGGCCTCCAACCTAACTCCTCCATGCCTGCCTGCCACAACTGCAGGGATTAGCGTGTCTGGGACGGGGGACATGTGAGAGGCAGGACGGCGGTCTTGGGTCTGACATGCGTGTCGCTCACTTGTGGCGTTGAGCGTGTGTGCACAGCTGGCTGATTCCCCCGCTCCGAGCATGCAAGCAGCCTGGAGCTTTTTCTGTACGTCGTGTGAGAGAGACACTGGAGGTGTTTGGTGCCCATGAGGGGCCTTAGTGTGCCTTTAAGTGAGAGAGAGACAAACATGTTAACACTATAACAGTATGTCCATTTTAGGAGAGAATATTACCTGAAGCTTATTCAACATATGAGTTAGATGATTAAGTCAAACATTATCATTTTGCCAGCCAAGGACTTAAGTTATGGACTCCCCCTTAAAAAAAGTAGCATGGTTATTTTTTGGTAATCATTTTGTAACAGTAGGTGTCCCTTTTTCTTAAAATGGCAAAGATTTTATTTTTGAATAAGGCTTTTTTTTATCTGTTCTATTTCAATTAATTAATTCTATTTCCAATGCTCGCACAAGGGTATGCAAGTGTGTGAGCCAGACACATAAATATGCATGTGTGTAGGAACACTTGAGTGTGTATGTGCTTGAGAGTGTGTCTGGGCATGCATACATGTGTGTGTGTGTGTGTGCGCGCGCATGAGCGTGTGTGTGTGTTTGCCTGACATTTTCTCTGGCTCTATGGCGATCACAGGTGTTCATTCCTCCGAGCTTGTCTGATAGATTACCAGCTGCTGTCACCGCATAATCATCGACACACACCACAAACCCGATATTACACACATTCTGATTCTGATAAGACAGCTGTACACACACACAGTCACAGACATGCACACACACACATTTCATACTTTCATACTACACCAGAATAACGGTATAATTCTGGGATGATGATGCCATTTATTCCAACCTACACACATACAGCCATATGAAAACCCAGCTTTATATAAATCCTCTTCCAGCCTACTATAAGACAGCAAATAGAAATACTGTAAACACACTCACAAGCAGAGTTAAGGTAAGAGCTAAACAAAAGCTAGTGAATGCGAGTGTGATTTTTGTTTGATTTTTACATGCTGCACTGCTACTGTCGTTATTATTCATATCCCTCCCCAGGGAGCCATGTTTGAGAAATGGGACCATAGCAGCCCCCTTCCATCTCACTGTCTCTCTCTCTTACACTCACAAACACCCACACACACACACTTGTTTGGAGTCTTGTTTGAGAAACACAGCCAGGCAGCTTCCCCCTCCTCCTCTCCTCTCCCTCTCTCCTTGTTTCCCTCTTCCTCATTCTCTGTCTCTTCTACCTCCTTCTCTACTTTTTTTTCTCTCCTTCCTTCCCTTTTTTTCTCTCCTCTATCCCTCGTTCCTACTTTTTTCCTCTCCTTCCTTTCATTTTTCTCTCTCCTTCCCTCTCTCAGTCTCTCCCCTCCATGGAGAGTGATCCAGCTCGTCTCCTCTCTCCGTCACGCGGGTAATCAGCCTGCGCTATTTCATTTGGCTCTGTAATGAAAGCAATCCCAGTGCCTTTCACTGCAGCGCAGCCCAAATAATGAGGGCTGCCTCACCCCTCCTCAGCCTCACCTCACCCCCGTCTCTCACCCTCTCCCTCCCACTACCCTGCTGTTAATGGATGGAGGAAAGCGTGTGTGTGTGTGTGTGTGTGTGTGTGTGTGTGTGTGTGTGGGTGTGTGTTGGAGTGTGCGAAGCATGCAATCTTGCCAAATCCTTTGTGCTTCTTTTCCTACTCTCCGGGCTGCAAAAAAGCCCCAGTGTCTATTGTATTAAACATAATAGGCTATACTTTTAATCTGAATACTTGGAAGTGTTTTCTATTTGAATCAAAAACAAGACAATGAAGATTGAACTATATATAGACTCAACACTCTTTAGAAACACTTTATTGTTTTGAGCACAGGTGAAATGCTTCAACACAGCAGGTAAATGAGGCAGCCTGTCATCTTTGAGTACTAGATACAGAAAATGACCATAATACTAATGAAGACAACCCAGGCAATATAGTATAGTGGATTAACAAACCATAATCTAAATCATTCCTCCATTTGTTAAGGTTAGAATGTGGCCAGTACACGTTGGCTCTCCTCTGAAATGAGCCACACAACACTGCAACCAGGCAGCCTTGGGAACCCATTCCAGATGGCAAACACTTCACTCAAGTTCAACTCACCGACCAGCATGTAATCAACTGGGCAGCCAAAAATCTGGGATTAAAGCCACATATAGGAATTGTGAGATTGCGGCCAACATTCACAGAGTTTCTCAGAGTGATCAATGATTCCCAATTAGCACTCCTTTGCTTTGGATGTGGCTCATGGCCCAGTTTCTAAGCTTATAGCTTTAAGTCAGTGGAGGGAAGATGGCATCAGTGACATGTTGCATTTTGCAAACCCAGCATTGTCTTCCAAATGCAGTGTAGGCAACCAACAAGATACAGGTCAACAAGGTCAACACAAGTACCAACAAAACACACTGTGTTGCTTCAGATGAACAACCTACAAGTGACATGGAGACATACGGGTTAAGCAAGTCTTCAACATATAGCAGCATGACAGTACAGAACAGACTACTTTACAGACTGGAGTCAAATCAACAAGAGACATTCATCCATGAGCTACAGTACAGGTGTGGTTTTGTGCAGGAAAAGCTTTGAAATATCGCTGCTGTTGGGTAAAAACCTTATATCTTTGAAAAATAGCATTATTTTTAGACTGACAACCATGAATTTTAGAAAATTTACAAGGGGTTTTCAAATTTATAAAATGGCCTCCCAAGCCCAAGGGTGAAAAGGTTTTCTCATCCCATAGAATACCATGTAACCATTCGATCCTGGAATAAACATGAAAATCAACAAAATAGGAGTTGCAAGGTTTTCACCTGACAACAGCAATATTCTACCAGTGTTGATGAGGTGTTGTTGTGGAACAGCAGTATTTCCATCTCAAACTTCTGCGGGTCTTCTCTAGGCTGGAGCTGCTTTCAGAATATACAAACTTTCTCTCAACTTTTCCTTATCCCTCTCCCTCTGTCATTTCATTGAGACGTGAATGAAAAGTAAAACAGGAAAGGAACAATTTCAGATTTCAGCCCTGAACTCAGCTCCCCTTGGTTCAGAGAGGAGACGAGAGGGAGGAGTTACAGCAAAGGTGGCCTTAAGTTCCGGTATTGCATTTCACGTGAATCGATCCCCTGGATGTTAGAGCAACTTGGCACATGTACAACAGTAGGGGTGGGTGAGGGCATCGGCCATTGGCATGTTGAATCATCAAAAAATAGCCCAGTCCAATGAGAACAGAGCGCTGGCAGTCCACTGGGAAGATCCCATCAAACATTCAAGTCAATCGAGTTTTAGGTGTCCAATCACCATGAAACCCCGGAGGTCCAGGAAGAGCGTCTGTCTGGGCCAATCAGAGTGTCTGCACCAACACGGGGAAGAGCAGGGAGAGGTGCTCAGCGCCTCGGATCGGTAGTTTGTGTGTGGTGTAGAAGTTGATGACCTCTGGGATGGTGTCAAAGGGCGGGCTGTTCTGCCCCAGCACATACTTTCCATCTTTACACTGGGTGAACTTCATGTGCATGAAACCCTGGCAGCTCCTGTGGGCAAGATGGATAGGCAAAGAAGAAGAAAAGATTTAGATGGGGAGGGAGAGGAGGGAGATGAGGGAAGAAAGAGAGAGACAGAGAGAGAGAGAGAGTGAGAGAGAGAGAGACACCCAATATAGAAGTGAAAAAGAGAAAAAGTAGGGAAGAGAAAATGAAATGTGGGGCACAGAAACTGTCACGCCACGCGCCGCACATTTTGTCACATAATGACACTGTGGAAATGACAAGGCTGGATATATGTCGTCTTCTTTTTCCTGCATTTTTATGGCACATTTCTAACCAAGATTTAACGCCATGTCACAATTTATGGGAAAAGCAGGGGCAGGGGGAACGGAAGGAGGGGAGGTAGTGATGGATGGATGAGTGGTGTAATGGCACACGAAAGGAAAGACAAAGGGCAGTGATTACAGTACAGGGCAGACAGAGAGAGAGAGAGAAAGCGACAGAGGGAGGAAGAATGGTGAAATTGTCTGGTTCCTCCCCTTTAAGAGCCAGGCGGCCAGCGCAGGACTTCCCCTTTAAGAGCCAGTCAGCCAGCCATGATGTATGTCTAATTATAGAAGCAGAGGGAAAGACAAGGGCTCAAACTAGCCACCGCTTCAAATCGTCATTATTTTAGTAAATCAAATCAAACAAAGAAGAGCAGTTGAACACAAACACAAGCGCCGACTACAAACAGCCAAACAACAGGCGTTTTATCATCATGCCACTGGCTTCCACAGCATTGTGAGCCACTTCATCACGTCAGCGCTCAAAGCTGAGAGCATGCTTTCATCCACTCCTGCTTGTTTTAGGGTTTCTTTGAATCTCATGGCACATTACAACCTACCATTGCTCTTTCATAAATATTTATGCTGGTTTTAAAGCTGGCTGGCCTGTCTGTTTCAGTGCTGACTCACTTTGTACTGGCTCTTTGTGGTCACACTAATTTTGTCTCCGTTTAACAACCTTCGGCATTCTGCCCATTGTTCACATTACTGTCTAATCTTAATGTAGGTGTGGTTCACTTTTCCAGGAAGAGATACAGCCACAATGACACAAGCACATGCCTGTTGTATTGTTTCGCAACATTTAGCTGATATTAGCTGATATTATACAAAGTCTCCTGTCCTGCTTCTTTCCAATTTCTGCATAAGATACCTCATCGCATTAAGGAAGAAGTTACCCTTTCCTGAATATCAACACGGAAATGGTGGGACAGTATTTCCCATCATATTATCTCACAATTTTCAAATATACATTCAAAGAGTTGCTGCTGCAACTTGTTTCAAATTCTGACATGTTTTTCTTTGTTTTGTTAAGACTCTTCAGTGGAAGTTCAGTGGAAGATGATTCCTCCTCCTACACAACCAAAAGCACATAGCAGTGACAGAGTCTGTGGTTTTATGAGAGAGATTCCTTTTTTCAGACTTCAGGCTCTCCTATTGGACGGCCAGGGCCACTTATTCTGACCTTGCTGCTGGAGGGAGTGTGTGTGTGTGTGTGTGTGTGTGTGTGTGTGTGTGTGTGTGTGTGTGTGTGTGTGCGCGTGTGTGTGTTTAGCTGTCACTCTATCCATGTACATGAGTAATGCATGAGCTTGTTTGTATGTCAGCACAACATGGTGACACTGTGTGCCTCCCGCTCTCCTCTCTCTCCTTCCTTTCCTCCCCGATTCCCTTCTTGTGTGGCCCACAGAAGGTAATTCATATTCATTAGTGATTAGGGAGAGGCTGATGTGCGCACTGAAGTGTGCTCTACCTGCCTGATTACCACTTAGAAGGCTCGCCGGGGCCAGGCAAGAAGGCCACAGAGAGGGGCCAAGAATGGGGAAAGGAAGAAGGGATGAAGGGAGAGAGGTGTGTGAGAGGGGGCCGATGGATCATGGTAGTAATTACAAGGGGGAGATTTGACCAGATAAGCAGTATTGTGCCCTGCAAATGAGTATCGGGAGAGGAATCAGTATGCCAATGATCTTAATCGGAGGTGATGGAGGAGGGGAGAGAGAGAGACAGAGAGAGAGAGAGGAGAGGAGAGGAGAGACAGATGGAGAGGTGTGGAGAATGAGATATGAGATCAGTAGCTCAAGTTGGCTTCACCCACCCCCTCCAAACACACACACACACACACACAAACACAACAACACAAGCACACACTCAGTCACACAGCAGAAAAACAAAAGTGTATTCAATCAAAGTGTAAAGTTGTTTATCCGAGAATGATATAGATGGTGCTCTACCATTTGACCCCTTGTTATGGTGGCAGAGTCACAGTGTGTGTGTGTGTGTGTGTGTCCTACCGTAGTGACAGGGAGTAGTCGGAGCGGCTGGTCTGACTGTTCCTCACCAGGTAGCTGCACTCTTTACACAGCGTTAGCAGCGACTCTGCCTCTGAACGTGACAGCGCACCGTGGTACCACCTGACACACAACACACACACACACAGAAATAAGATAAATAGGTCAACTGCTTGTTTATCAACAATAGAAATCTCCAACCATTCCAAAGTGGTAAACCGTGGTAAAAGTGTTAAAGTGTAATGTGATTCCAACCTATTTTTAAATCTGCTGCTATGGGAACACAACAGTGGCAATGGAAGTTTACTGTGTGATGATTGTGGGATTCTGCCTTAACCAGTAGTAGTCTGTTAATAATTATAGCAATACAACCTCGGATTATCCCTTGGGGTACCTGTGATTATGGGTACAATAATGATACGATAGGTACAAGTTCTAGTCGAGTACAAAACCAAAGTAGAGTCACAAAACCGGAATTTTGACTTTAATAACAATACTAACTTTAATATAACTTTAATCTAAAAATTCAATACTACTGCGATACAAAGGAAAACAATCAATGTGCTACCACCCAGGTTTGGTGTTTGTCTTTGTCGGCTCTATATGAAATAGTTCCATTCGACACCATCGTTTTGTACACAGGTTTAGATGGACTGGCATTAATTTCAAGACTGGTGGACTGTTTGTTTGATACTGTTGCCAAGTTTTTTGCTGTTTGACTACACTGACTGCTTTAGCCCACTGTCAGGAACCAGACTGTGCATCTGTCTATTCCACTCCTCCTTATTCTTCTTCTCCACGTACAATTTCCATGTATACGCCCGCTGGAGGTTCAGCTTGCACATCTCATTTAGTGAAAGTATCAAGCGTTTATAAAAATCCAATATTGAATTCAATTTTTCGCAACGGGTTTGAAGTAGTATTGAAATTTCAGTTATCATGACAACACTACACCAAAGAACCCATAATCAAAATAAAGAACAGCAATTATCAATGTACTACCGAAAAGTTTACTTCAAAGCAGTATACATTCATAACAATAAAAATCAATAAAACACAGCTACCCGCGTTTCATGGGAGAATGTCTGTAACCGATCAGATTGCTTGGCTGACACTACCAACTGTATAACATGACAAGTAAAGTAAAACAGTTCAAGAATAATGAGAACTGCTTCACACACCATAATCAAAAGACAGAACCGCAGTGACTGACACCAGCAGTGAGATATATATATAAATATATATTTTCAGCTGCCATAATGATGTATTTTCCTCAGACATGACATTCTACCATCTAACAGGCCTGACAGCCAAGTGTACTGAGTGCTACAGGTTGAGGATGATGCTGCTTCTCTGTTTAAAGCAGAGCTGAAGGGGACCACAGAGCTCATAACAGCCCTTAAGAGACCATCAGGGAGTAATGGGGCAGAATAATCAACTACCATCCTCTAGTGAGTGTGTGCGCGTGTGTGTGTGTGTATACGCCGTGCGTGTGTATGTGCGCTTCAGGGGTGTCATGTACTTGGATTTCATTAGTAAAATAGCTCTTTATGTACACAGATGCAGCACATAAATTACACCAATGATGTCTGAAATTACAAGACCAAAGTAAATGTGTGTTTTTAATGTTCCGACTTAATTAGTTCTCATCCTGACCTTTTGTAATTCTATAAGCTCTGCTGAGTGCTGCTTAGCCGAAACACATAACCGTTTCGTCTTAATGTGCGCACGCCCTTAATAGATCAAAGAGCAGTGCAATAAAATGGATTTTTGGCTTTATTTGTGGGATGTGCAACCCGTTTCTCCTTTTCAGAATAAGAATTGCTTTAATCACAAAGTATGGTAAATGTACAGCGTTTGTCCTGGTGACATTTGCACAGAGACATATGACAACATACAGGGTTTAATAGCACATACTAATTAAGTTTGCATGCACAGAGACTTCCATTCTTAACCCAGTTATTCAAGTAGCCCAGGTTTGAGTTGAAGCATGTAAACATCATAACTCTTAATGATATTCCCATTATGAGAAACCCGGTTAAGATGCCTGGCTTAATACTGTATTACTGTGGAATTTAAATATCTTACTCCTTTTACATTTGGATAATGTCTCGCACCATATTATGAGTACATTTGCAATTACGATTACTCTTACTAATGGGATTTTTTAAATGTCTTTGCTTTGTATTAGAAGTAACCTACTGCCCAGTCAATGAGGGTAGCTGGTAGACAAACCTTTTTCATACTTTTTTTCTGGCCGACTGTCTGTCTGCGAGACACTTCAAGTAGACAGCAATATTCTGTTACCTGGTTTATTCATGGCAACAGGGAAACTCAATAACAGGCTATCAAAGGCACATATAAACCGCTTAACCCGATTAAGACCTGAAGTATGGCTAAGTATAGCCGATTTACTCAAACATAGCCACTGGTACATATTTTACACATATATAATAATAATAATAATTGATTACATTTATATATAAATGTATGAATTTATGAAGTTCCTATGGATCTAACAGAAGACAGCGTACATACACCTGCTTTTCCAGTGGCAGGCTGGGGTCCACTCTCTCCCCCACCATGTTGTGGGCTTCCTGGGGCATTCTGAACTTCATGCCCCCTCCTGCGAGCGGACTGGACCTGGGACCTGGAGGACGCAACCGCTCTGTGGGGGATGAAGAGCGGTCCCACTCTGCACCATCAAACTGCACTGTTGGCAGAGAGAGAGAGAGAGAGAGGGACAGGAGGAGAGGGGGAGAGAGATATGGAGAGACAGACAGGGACAGACAAAATGAGTCACATTATTTACACTGTACTATCATCAGGGATTAACCCTCACAGCCAGGCTTGGGTACACATCAGATATCCTGTTATTACAAAGCCATGCATGCAGCAGAGAGACCTCTCACTGAAGGGGCAAAGTAGAGGGGAGCAGGTCCGGTTCTGGGTGAGTGCAAAACCATCAGCATCATCGCCATCATCAACATTATTATGAGTCCCCCAGGGCAGACAATACAAAATGATATATTACAGGAAAGAGCGGAAACTGCACTCGTGTTGCACATTGGAGGGGCAGAGAGAGGCTGCTAGTAGGGGGACCCACAACACTGGGAGTGCGGTGGTACTTTATTTTGACCGACCACCACAAATGGAAACTAAAACAAATGTTTACTTTTTTGGCATGTTTTGATCAAACTTGGACATTCATCAGGTTAGGATCCAAGCCAGATTGAAACACAGTGTTGCCAAAAAGCGGGAACTGAATTCCAGTATGCTGCGTATTTGGTTCTGTTCCATGCAGCTAGTTCCTCAACCATGCACCTGTATTGGACGTGCGTATGAACAGACAATCATACAACCACCGCTAATGGGGGAAAACACCATGGTAAGAAAGGGAGTGCTTTCAACCGAACAACCTAACAACCACAAACCACCACCAGTATCCATGCAGCCATGAGCCCAAGGCGGGGGTCAGGTTGGGCAGATGCGGGCCACTGGGGGCTCAGGGTGGAGGGATAGCAGATGCAGGACAACAGCCTGGGTCATGGAGGTCAGGGTGACTGCTAAGATGGGGGGTTGGTATAAAGGAAGGCAAGATGGGGGGTGTTGTTCGGGGTGAGAGGTCACCTTGCTCTCTGACGGGAGGCTCCTCCTCCAACTGACCCACTGGAGCGGGCCAGGGCAACTCCGACAACTCCCTCATTTCTAACAGGGGTGAGCGGAGAGGAGGGGAGAGACAAAGGAAGCAAAACAGTGAGATATCAGTAGATGGGTTTTAAAAGAGTTAAATGGAAGGAGAATATGTGACATAAGAAGTGAGAATGAGAAAGGTTGTGAGGGACAAAGTGAGTGAGAGATCTGAAAAAAGTAGAGGGAAGGGAAGTGTTGTTGAGAACGGGAGAGGGTGTGTGTGTGTGTGTGTGTGTGTGTGTGTGTGTGTGTGTGTGTGTGTGTGCAGGTGACAGTGAGGCGGTGTCGTGAAATGAAGTTAACTATAGCTCCTGTCATGAAGAGAAGTCAAATATACCTCCTGTCTCCTCTCCTCCAAACGCTTGTGGAGAAAATAGCTTCAGGTATTTCAGACCCTGCATTTACAGCAATTTACAATGTGAGAGAAGACAAAAGGAAGCAATGGATAGGATAAGACAGAGGACAAGAGAAGTCAAAGACTGCATTATTTATAGCCCTCTGAACTAATCTACCTCGGAAAATTGTCTGGTAGCGCCAGACGCAGGGAAAACAAAGCGTGACTTCTGCGCGCTGCAACCTATGAGCTAACATGGCGTAGTATGACCGAGGAACTGAAGTGACGCTGAATGACATGTGTAACCGAGCATACAGAAAAACCCATTGAGAGTGGAGGGCAGACAATTCTCCATACAGCATCCTACTGTACCTAGGCAGGAGAGGAGAGGAGAGGAGAGGAGCGGAGGTTGCACCGTGAGACAGAACCAAAAATAGCTCATTATCCACCATGGCAGGCAACCATCTACTGTAACAGTCATTACTGCAGCTTCAGTGGCAACACACACACTCACAGGCACAGACACACAAAGAGACACACACACATTATGTGATTTGCCTCGGTTTCACACCATACATTTAGCCCCCCCACACAGCGAAAACGGATTACAAAACAAATAAAAGGAAAAAGCGGGTGACATCTTAATGAGCCGACAAATCCAAAGACCCCCCAGGCCTGGGACATCAAAGGCCACCTGAATGGGCGTTTGAGGAGAGACCCAAGCTGTACATACATGCTTCTCTCCCTCCCTGGTTAATTATTGAGCAGGCAGACACACTCCGCCACTTTCTCTAGCTCTCTGTGAATTATTGATGCATGGCGCAGCACAATGGCCCCATCTGGAGCGGGCCGCACCTCCGCTGAAGCCAGGATTAAAGTGTGGCCTGGCACCCCTCAACGCTGACATGCACGCAAACATATAGGCACGCAGGCATGTACATACACATACACACACACACACACACACAACACCTAAACACCGCCACACTCTCCTGCCTGTCCGCTTGCCACCACACCACACCACACCACACCACACCACACCACACCTCACACCTCTAATTCTGTGAGACACGAGAAAAGAGCGAGGGGTGTAAATGGGAAGAGCGCAAAAGCAAGTGGAGGGTAAAATGAAAGGAGAGAGAGAACGGAGACGGCCGAGGCAATCTATCTCCAATCAGAAATGTGCTCAGTCATTTGAGTGGGAGAAAATTCCTACAAGATTCCTCTTCTCTCAGGTTTGGGTAGCTGCAGTTTGTGTGTGTGTGTCTGTGTGTGTGTGTGTGTGTGTGTGTGTGTGTGTGTGTGTGTGTATGCGCACCCAATAAACGGCAAAAAAATATCCATCTTAACAAGGTATTTAGTCTAATACTGAGTCTTAAATTCTTGTATTCCTTGTAACCAGTGAATCCAATCTGCAAATGGGGTGAGATCATTTCACATTGCATTAAACAAGCCATTAAGTCTAGTACTGTTGAATCTTAAAATCGTATTTTTCTTAAAACAAGTAAAAAAAGATCCGCCAATTGGGTGAGATAACTTCACCCAACTTCTTTCCAATGCAAATCAACTTCAAGACTTTCCTTGAATTGAGTGACATTATCTTCTTATTAACTGAGTGAACTATCTTGCTTCAAGATACTGTCACTTATTTCAAGACATTTTTCAAAACTGGTGAAACTGCATTTGAGACAAGTGACATTATCTTACACCATTGGCATATTTTTTGTACTTGTTTCAAGAAAAACAAGATTTTAACACTCGATATTGGAGTGAAAGGCTTATTAAAATTTGGTGCGGTGCATTTGTTTCCAATGCAGTACCCGTTTCCTTTTTCTTGAAACAAGTGACAATATCTTTAGGCAGTTATTAGGCAGTTTTCTCTGCAACAAAGGGTTTCAATCCTCATTCACATTGCATCCCAGGTGTCAAATATTCCCTGATTAGATGGCTAGAATGAAAACCAGCAGGGCTCTGGATCCCGATGACTGATGGCACTGAAAACCACTGCTCTACAAGCATCAAGATTACTTGATTCAAGAACATTCTTGATTTGCATTGGAAACAAGTGAAATTATTTTTTCACTTGCTTTAAGAAAAATAAGACTAAGTGAATTGTTAAGATGCATGTTTTTGGCCCTGTGTCTCTGCGGGTTGGGTTGTGACCAGATTCTAATGCCAGTGGAAAATTAACTCAGTATGAGTCCTCCAGTAAAGCTTCTCACACCGGATTTACTGCCTTTAACACACGTCCACTGTGCTAAGCTGCTCACGCTCTCTCTCTCTCTCTCTCACTCACACACACACACACACACACATACACAATGGAGACAGCCAAAAGAACCTATTTGAGGCCAGACAAGCACTTGAAGGACAGAAGATGTGAACAGGTGTCGGTGTGCGTTTGATTAATGGGAAAATTCCAACAGGATTCCTCCTCTCTCATGTTTGGGTGACTGCTGCTCTGTCTATGTGGATTCTAGACGCTATTCAGGGCCAAGGACATCCTGTAAAAGTATTATAGCTGTACAGTTACTGCAGCAGTGTGTGTGTGTGAGAGAGAATAAGTGAATTGTATGTGTGCACTCATAACACGCCATGGATTCAGCATGACCTTGTGCTGATGCTTGTGGATAGTTAACTCACAGTAAAAGGTCCATTAAACAAGATTATTTAATTTCCCGTAGCAGAAAACGACCAGAATATATCAGCGGCAGTTTGATAAGGTTGGTAATCAATACCAATGATTCAATGATTACTTGGCCAGGTGCTGAGATTTCTGGCTTTGAAAAACTCATTTTATAGCATTTTCGCATTTTCAACTGTTCAAAGATGGTGCTGCAGGTGGGCGAGCAGAGCCGCAACACATTTCGTTTTCAAGCCAAAAAAGCAAATGACAAAGCAATATTATTTTGCATCGTGATATATTTCCTCTTCACTACACATTTCTGCTATAATTGGGTAAATTACTTGTTCTATCGAGAAATGTGACTTTCAGATTTCTGTCAATCACCTGACCTGTCAATGTTGTTGCAGTTCCTTTGTTACTGATAGAGGTCGATAAAAGTCCAAATTACTTAATGCCCCTTTAACACCATATAAACCCCTCTGGTAAAGACAGATTTAGATTGAAACGAAAAACAGCTCTCCTACATGCACGTCTGTTCTCCTCACTCTAATAACAAAAGGCAGAATACCAGGCTTATACACACACACAGGCATGACATGTCACTCATTCACTAGCAGGGAACATCTGGCTTCCATTCACTTCTAATGGGAACCTGTGGATCTGTCATACACAAAGAAGGCTGTTAGCACTCTGCTTTGTTCGCCAATACAAGACAATGAGGCACACTTCTAATGGTAAGGAGAGAGACAAAAGGCACGGCCACATCAGTGGTAGCAGCTTATATTCATGAGTTGTATTCAAAATCTACTATATTCATTGTCTAAGCGGTTAGAAAAGGAGGACATTTTCTACCAGCTCTTTCTCGCATTTTGAGCCAATTGATGAAACAGGTGAGAGCAATTCCGTAATTTGTGGTCTGGCAAAATCCCATATACGCCTGGCGCCTCCACCACCTGCTAACAATTACCAGGAATTATCTGAGTGGGAGGGAACGACAAAAATAGGTTTTCCTATCCCCGATTTGAACAGAACATTATCGACTTGACTGACGGATAACTGACTTTCCAGTTCCAGAAGCCGTTTTCTGTGTCCCTGAAATAAAGGAGGAGCAAACAAAGACAATAGAATAGCTTCATTAGGCTCATTTAATGAAGACATCTGCCTGGCACCCCATCACCTCTCTGCACACAAAGACCTTCTGCTGGGCAAAATGACCCCCATAAGGACAGACAATTAACACCTTATGCCAGTGCAGGAGGGAAAAAAGACCTGCACGCATTCACACAAGTCCCTCTTTCATAATATGGATCCACACAAAGCATCTACACGTCTGTTAGATGCAGTTATTCCTTTATTATTTCCTGCTGCAGATATGGACGTGTACCATTTTGGCTTTGATTTTAAAAACATAACACATTCCTTGACTATCTTTTCTGTGTATCTATTTTCCAGGGATTCAATAGACCCATTCCCTTGTGGCTGCGCACCACTCTCTCCATCTCTCTCTCCCTCTCTCTAACATCTCTCTCTCTTTATCTCTGTCTCTCTCCTTCACCCGTCTCCCTCTAAGTGGGGCATTATCTCTCTTTTCACATTCCCTCTCTCCTTGCCTCTCCTGCCCTCCCCTATTTCCATCACCTCTTTCCCCATCTCTCGTATTTGTCGGCAAGAGGGAATCGTGGAGGACATGCCTTTTCATTAATGTCAGTAATGCTTCACGCTGAAGGAGAAAGACAAGGAGCGTGCAACGGGGAAGAGGGAAAGGGCAAGAGCGAGGAAAAGTGACAAAGAGAGAAAGGGGGAGGTGAGAGTGAAAGAGAGAGAGAGAGAGAGAGAGAGGGATGAGAGCCCTTCCGCTGTGCCAGTAAATTGATGAAGATGCCGGTCAGATGCCCCCTGGGTCTGCTTGGAGCAAGAGAGAACAGCGTCGCACCAGAAATGGAAATCTCATCTTTTTCTTCCCTCGCATGTTTGTCTGCATGCACACATGCTACACACACACACACACACACACACGCAAGCACAGACATACATTTTCAGGCTCCCACAGGAACATGAGCATGTACACGTTCACAACACCCGAGGAAAGCTTGTCCTTTTCCCTCAGAACACATGCACACACATCCGGACATAAAAAAAACACACACCCAGATACACACGCACATACACACACACACACACAAACATACGCTCACCATCTGTCAAGGTGTCTTTACAAGCTTCCCTAAACTGAGCTTCCGTTTCAGTATTCATTAACACTTTAAAGCAACCTTCTGCATTCAGCAATCAGTTATTTACCCAAGGTACTCTACCCAGGGTAATATTTGAAATTACCTTAAAAGCATTTCAAAGATTCGTTCATTGCATGTGTGTACTTCTACACAGAGGCCCTCTGGCGCACAGGAAATTATGCGTTTTACATATCAAGCAACAGCAACAGCCGTTTGTTTGGAATAAATAGAAGAAGAACGGGGTTGTTAGCATGAGCAGTAACAGCCACCATGGCTGAGCAGACAAAGAAAACACTGGCACCTACAGAAACTCAAACTACGTCAACAGAAAATCCAAAGTCAAAGCAAAAACAGTAATGATTACTTATCACCAAAGATGTCACCGAAAGGGAGAGAGAGAGAGAGAGAGAAAAAACTCATGGATTACCACTTTGACCTATTTATCAGGGAAAGGTTTTGCTGAACCTACACACTCTTTTTCACCACCGCTCTGCTTTTAGTTCCAACAGATAAACACATTCATACTTTGAAGCTTCCCTGTAAAACCTTCTTCTACTGCTGGCCACTGAGCAGCTGCACTGGAACAAGTGGAGGGTAAGTGCCTTGCTCAACGGCACTGTGACGGTCATTGTTGGGGTGGGTGGGGGGGTTATGGGGATGTTAATGTTAGTCATTCACTTTCCACATCCAGATCTTTGAAGATTCGAAGCTGCCACTTTTCACTCACAAGCCCATTTCTCTAACTGCCGTCATCTCTCAGACGGCCTGATCAAAGCCTCCGTATCAGACTATAAAACTTAAAAACCTAAACCACCCATTCATCTGCTCATTAGACATGGCCATCAGAGAGTTAATGAGATGGTGCTTTTCATTAGCTCACTAATTGGTGCTGAATGGCTGCAGGGCCGATGTCTCACCGCTGGACTGTCCATTGACTTCCAGGAATTAATGCCTGCTGTAATTTGGGCTGGACGGTGGTGACTGGTGACAGCTTTCCAGTGTTGTAATTAAAACCCACCGGACTGAGAGAAGCCTGTCACGTTCGACCCCTCAGGCGCTGCCAGGCTCACCCTCACACAGCTAACTGAAGTGGACTCCAATGGGAAATAGTGAAAAGGCTTTGAAGGTGCCAGAATTTATTTTTGATACTATTTGGAATTACCCACAGCATGCGATATTCGCAAATACCCGGCCGATTACTGCACATGTAAGCATGGATAAGCTGAAAATTATAATGAGGCAGATTCTGTTCAGAAGCATTAGCAGCCAAATGCAATACACATAAATCCACATACAATATGTACAGGCAAACACCCCCCATGCGCTCATTTGCCAACATGCGCACAACCTCTTCTCACCCTTGAATTAGGTGCCTGGTGATAATCAGAGCTGGTAACACTGGTTGAGAATAATGTGTATATGTGTGTGTGTGTGTGTGTGTGTGTGTGTGTGTGTGTGTGAAGGTGATGATGAGGCGAGGGCTGAGGCTGCTGGCAGATCGCGATGCCCCCCTTTGCCCCCTGTAGCGGGTTATCTGAGCGAGTGTGTCACATCAGCAGGGAGGGAGGGCTGCGGGGAGGACAGCGCTGTCACCGCTGCCGTGCTCGTGTGTGTAAGTGTGTGTGTGTGTGTGTGTGTGTGAGAGTGTGCCTGTGTTGGCGGATGACTGATTGCACCCTGCCACAATGGCCCTGACTCCCCCTCCTCCCCCTTCGCCTCACCTCGCCCTCCCCCCTTGCATCTCCACAGCCCCCGACCATTAATTCTCCTCGACGCCCCTCCCCTCTGAGGCACTGGGCCTCCACAAACATCCACTGAGCTGCCATCAAACCCTCCATAACCTTGGATGTCCCTTTCTTTTTCTCTCTAGCCAACTCTCTACTGCCTCTCTCTCCATTTTCTCTCTCTCTCTTCTTTCTCTGTCTACACTCCCATCTCTCTCTGATGCGTTTTCTCTTTCTCTCTCCATCTCTTCCATCTCTCTCTCTTTCTCCCTCAGCTCCTTATCGCTCTCTCTCTCCCTCCGTCTCTCCCCTCCCTCTCATGTAGGCCCTGCCTAGCAACGCGGAGTGGGTCGGGGAATATGGATTAAATGTGAGAATGGAAAATACTGTTTGTGTGTTTACACTTCAGTGCTTTGGTCTGCTCAGACAGACAGCACGCCAGCTCAGAGTGCTGACTCTGAATGGAAAAAACAAGGGGTCAGGCAACTGGAGGCGCACAAGCGTTTTCCTCCACCGCGTTTTCTAATGGTGCTGTAAGCTCTCCTCTCCAGGAGTGCATATGTGGCATAGGGAGTAAGAGATGGAGAGGGGGGAAAACGAGAGGTAGAGGTAGGAGTGAGTGCTCAGTAGGTGAGAGGTGATATTGGCTTTTAAATTAACTGTTGTGCACCTCCTTTCCAAATCATCTAAATTTTCAAATAAGTTACGGCGTCTCTTTAGTGCTTCTCTGGTTAATGTGATTGGAGCATGAACACGCTGTGAATTTATGTGTCTGTGTGTGTATTCAGACGAGCGTATGTGTGTGTAGTTGTGTTTTGCTTTCGCACTTCTGCTGACCATGACTCTCCTATTAGCACTGGATCAGTCACGCACATGTAAGCATGTAATTAACTGAGAGGAGAGGGAGGGGGAGATACTGGAGAGGAAGGGAGGGGAGTGAGAAGAGAGGAGGGGAGTGAGGCAGGTTGATTTATTAGCCCATCACCTTGACCTCCGTGACTTGGAGATGCAGCTCAATTAAGATGGCTTGGCCTGCCATACCTTACACTGATCTACTCCTCACTGACCTATCAGTCTGTTTCTGTTTCTCTTTACTCTCCCTCTCTTTCTCTCTCTCTTTCTGTCAGTGTCTCTTTATCTCTCTCTGTCTCTCTCACCTTCGCTCTCCCTCCAATTATGTTCAAGGAAAGGAACATAATGGGATGGAATTGACATACATTGCCAATGCGACTTTTAAAGATAATAATCACTGCACCCATTATTTTTAAACACTGCAGATAATAATGATGATTATAAAAGAAAATTAAATCTCTCCCTACCTCTCTCCCTTCCCTTCCCTTCCTCTGTCCCTCCTCCCCTAACCTTCTTCTCACACTGTGTTTCTATGTGAAGTCACACACAAGGAAGAAGGACTGACAGTCGATGCAATTCTGATGATGGTTGTTGTGTCTATCGTGTGCGAGTGTGCAATGACTTTAAGAAAATCAATGGTCATCAAAGGTGTTTGTATGTGGTGTGGCAAGAGTAATAGTGAGGCGGACAGATATGTGCCGTCTGAGCTGAGACGCTCTGAGAGTGAAGGTCACTGCAGTCGCATCTTCCTGCAAAAGGCTTTGGAGGTGCAGTGACGGGAGACAGGCACTGTATTAAAGGTCAGGACAGTTAGCTGACTATTTTACCATCCAGCATCACCCAGCAGTGCTCTATGTGTTCCCGGGAGTGCCTTGACCTTTAACAAAAGTACTTTTTTGTACCTACAGTATTTACTTGTTGGTTGTACCTCTTCCACTAACTGTATTGAATGATGCCCAGTGTTTTGTGTGATACTTTGTGATACTGTGGGGATTTCTTTTTGCTTGCCACCCTCCACAGAGAGGTCAAAGTCAGCCACACAGCAGCGCTCCTGGAGCTGGTAGGGATTCAGTAGCTGTGTTTACATGGAGCCTTTTATTCCACAGATAATCAAAATAGTAGCCCAATCAGAATAAAAATGCCTCATGTAACCACCTCAATCAGAATAAACTGGTCCATTTCGAATGAAATTTCATTCCATTTGAGAGGGGTGGTATAACTCTTTCATAATCCGTTTGATGGATACAATTTTGTCATGTAAACACTCATTCTGATCACTTTTTTGGTTGGAATATCTATACTCTTTCTGTGCACGCTTGCCTGTTTGACCTAAGTGACGTCAGTGATGTTTACTTTTCTCTGAATCATTGCAGGTACAAAACAATCAGAATTAAAAAATATGGCTCCTGTAACCGCAGCTAGTGTCTTGCTCAACAACACTGCAGCAGGGTGGATGCTTACCAACATGGGGCCTTTTTACTCACTCCTCCACCCTACTGTTTTGTTAATTCACCCAACAGCGCATTGGCATTTCACATTCTACTCAGTTACCTGCGAAGGCTTTAGAGATGTGGTCCTTCTTCCACTCCCAGGGCTGGTCGTACTCATCGGCCGGCCTCTCATCGTCTTGCGGCAGCCTGCTGCTCTCTTTCTCTCCTCTCTCCTCCTGGGGTTCGCCGTACACCAGGCCCAGGCTCCTGCCTCGATCCTCCAGGGTGTCTCCGAAGCCGAACCCCCGGCCTCGCTCATCCTCGTACGGGGTGTCATACAGCTGCACCCCGCCCCGCGCCCGCCCGCCTCCAGGACCACGCTGCAACTCTAAAGCATATGAAAAAAAAACACACACATTTATACATGTGCACACACAAACACATGCATGCAAGAACACACACATACACACAAAATGACATTCAGAATATTGTCTGATGTGTCAGGGTTTACAAATTTAAAACAGGCACGGGTATAAGCAATAATATTTGCACATAGTGATGAGGTTCCTCTAAACAAGAGACTGAAATTATCTCTACCTCCAAGTATAACAGAAAGCCTGTTGAGCTCTGACATGACTAGAATTTGAGGAGGGAGACAAATGATGTTTGCACAGCTTGCCGTGAGCTCAGCATCTCATATGTGGGGGCTTAACAAGGCCTTGGGCTAGACGTCGAGTAGCAACACGGTAGACAACCCCCCAACACCCCCCACCCCCTCCGCTATCCGCATCCCAGCAGCTATCCAGCACAGCTCACAACAGTATCCACATCCCCTCGTTAACATTTTCATCACTTTCTCAGCGGGTTCCGACCAAGAAATGTTTCCCAGCACCTGCACCTGTTATGTCGAGTCAAATGCGACCATGAGATAAAAGGCTCAGAGATTATTGACGCAAGCCAGAAGACGAGATAAGATTTCTGAAACAACAGATGCATCGATAATTAGGAGCCTCACAGCTGCAGCAGCAATCAGCAACGGCTCTTTGATGAGTTGAACTCAAAAATGCACACTTAAAAAAAAAAAGCAGGAGATATAGAATCACAGAACAAAGAATGGAAAAAAAAAATGAAGGAGTAGGCATCTTTTGTGTCCACAGCCAGCGGCCGTGCTAAGGAGGTGCGCTCATGTGAGAGGGAAGAGTGCTAAAACTAAATGGGAGGGTTCGCTGGTGAAAGGCAGAGCCAAACTTTAACCTTCAGACGACAAGACACTGCTATTGGGCGGCCCTGTCGTCACCATGGCGACCGAGCGGAGGCCCTGGGGAAAGGCCCTGAGGTTATGGAAGAAGGGGGTGGAGGGAAAAAGAGAGAGAGAGGGAGAGAGAGAGAGAGAGAGAGAGAGAGGAGGAGCAACAGAGAACAGGGAGAGGGTGGAGGGGAGAGGGTGGAGGGAGGAGGAGAGAGGAGGAGAGGAGTGGGAAAAGGAAGAGAGGAGGAGGTGGGGATGGTGAAAGGGGGTGAGGAGCAGGAGGAGGAGAAGGAAGAGGGAAGGGAAGGGATAAGGTAAGGTGGGGAGGAGTGACGGGAGAGAAGGACAAGGAGGGGAGGCGGAGGAGTGGGAGAGGGGGGGTGGAGGGGGGGTGTGGGGTGTGGGGGTGGAGGGGGGGGGGTTCTGTCTGCGTTTGATGTTAAGTCATTGAGACAGAAGCACAGCGTGGCTGAATGCTGCTCTACCTGCGCTGGGAGCCCGCAGTGTCAGCGGCAGCCTGGAGATGGAGAAGATGAAGGCAGAGAGATAAAAACAGGCGTGAAGCAAATGATAAATGGATAGGAAACATGATGGAGAAAAACACAAGGAGAGGGAAAGAAAATGGCAATTTGACAGAAAGGTGATAGAGATTGAAGATTGAGTGGAATGGGGAGGGGGGGGGGGTCTATTTAGGCATACTGATAACTGTCAGTCTGCTACGTGATGCAAGGAATGCAAAAGGAGACCTGTCTTTTATCCACATGAACTGAACTCAAGAACTGTGACAGTCAGAAACACAACAACTTAAGAGGCGGATAAACATCGATGATTTTCTTTCATACGAGTACGGTCTTTGGGGTTTGGGGGTGGGGGGTGGGGGGGTGGGGGGTGGGGGGTGGCGGCACAGGTGTCGTTTCAGGACAATCTTTGCGAAAGATAATTACTATTCCAATCCAACATCTGTCTTTGCCACTCTGCTGTGTTTTTTAATGAGCAACCATGCACAGACTGACAGACAGACTGACAGACAGACAAAAGCAAGCAGACAGACAGATCTAGATTGACAGGCTCCATTCAAAGCCCCGTCTATGAAAGAGCTGCGACAATGCTTTGCTAAACGCTCAGCCAACACTACTGTGAATCTAATCTCTCCATCCAACTGGAAAAAGAAGCAATTCTCTTCTGGGTTTCTCAGATGACTGTGGATCTGTCTCGAAATGAGGATGCTCCCTTCACCTCAGCCTGAGATTATGAACTTCATTTGACCACCAAAAAGGCAGCAGAAGAAGTGACAACGGAGAGAGAGGACAGGACATACAGTCGCTAAAAGACAGATTAGAGTGCCGGCCAGACTCCCCTCAGGGCCGGGGAGAACCCTCGAGATGGAGAGAGATAGAGAAACGGAGAGAGGAGGGGGGGTCTTCTCCACCCTAAATGACTGGGACAGACCAGGCAGAGCGCAGAGAGAGGGCAGAGAGAGATGTTACGGGAGGAAAGACAAATGGAAAACGATAGATGTGAGCTAGAGGACGGGAGAAAATAACAAGGGAGGAGAGTGAACACTGGATAGAGACATCTCTGAAGAGAAGTTTCATGAGCAGAGAGCAGGCTCAGTCACTGCTACCAAGGAGGATACATTCTTTTATGAA
Organism: Centroberyx affinis; assembly: GCF_046629955.1. Classification (NCBI taxonomy): domain Eukaryota; kingdom Metazoa; phylum Chordata; class Actinopteri; order Beryciformes; family Berycidae; genus Centroberyx; species Centroberyx affinis. Next base: position 87,100 of record NW_027279869.1, read on the forward strand.
GGCGGAGATAAAACAGTTTACCACAGCGAAAAAGAAAGGTAGCAAACAGTGATAATATAATTGTATCATCACAATGTTGATGTTCATTAAAGAACTGCTGACAGGTAATAGATCAATGATAATATCATTACTTTATGCTATCGTTTGATATTGTTTTCATGATTTGGTGCATCTGAAATGCAATATAATATCTGACCAGTAATGTTATCTTTATGTAAGTAAGAAGAGCCTTTATCTCAACTTAACCCTTTAGGGTTTTAAAGGCTTAATTTAATACTGTGAAGCTAATTGTGTTGTATTGTTTGTATATATGTACGTCTTTGCTATATGTGGAGATAATTGAAAATTATGATGAGAAAATTAAATGCAAAAGGGAAGGGAAAGGGAAAATGGAATGGAACTATAATACCATTATACTATATTATAACAATATGGACCACTAAAGCACCATCAGACTGATAAGATATTCACTGATGACACATCCTTTTCTAGTAATGATATAATCTCCTGACCTGTTATGACCCTCTGGGCCTCATATGGCTCCATGTAGCCATTGTTCTCACAGGGAATGGGTCCCAGATCCGGTTCAGGTCGGGGGTCCAGACGAGCATCAAACGGGTCCGAATAATCTGTGTCCCCCGCCAACGGAGCAGATGGCACCACCTGAAGGACAAAACACACACGTAGTCATGGAGAATGGTTTTGTTACAGAACATAATATATCCACTTTCAGACAAATATGTTTCCAGTATTTTTTGTCTTTATATTTCAAATACACAGACAAACCAATTAAAAAAATATCTTTATTTTGCAGGCACAGGTGTCAAAACTTTAACGGTACTCTATAATGAGACTTTCATGTCAGCAATTATTTTTAAGAATTTTGGTATAAACTCTTCAATTAAAGCATCCTAGAACATTATTGTTATTACTATTTTGCGATAATTAGGAGAATTCACATTCAGCCTGTAAAAGGTGTATTAGTGCAGAGTGTTGCGTAGACAATAGCTAATCAAGACCAGAGACGGAGAGAGCAGTACAACACTCCAACATGCAATCACATCCTCATTGAATGGCATATGAAATATACTGTATGTTTGATTACAGACAAAATGTTTTTGGAGTATCATTATAACACTAATTTGTACCTTTAGTGTGGTTTTCCACTGTATGTGATTGACAAACAATAGGCAAACATCAAAATACCACACCAACGCCTTCACACAAAAATACCCTGCTTTATATTCAGAGGCTACACAATATAGCTCCCTCTTCAAGAATGCAATTTGTCCCCCATTTGAAAGCTGTATGTTATGCAGCGACAAAAAAATAGGCCTGTCTGAGGATGATCAGGTTGTTGGCTGGAGGACCGGAGGTGGCAGAGAGAATAAAGAGGGAGTTGGTTGGTTGGTTGGGAGCATTTGTTCCTCCATACATGCACAGGAGGAAAGCAGTGGTCAGCTGGCACACTGACAGCTACAAAGGCAGCCATATGGTCACACACACACATGTACACACACACAGGACATGTGCGCATACACATATACACACTCATCCACCGTCTCCCTCTTTCTTTCTCTCTCATTTCCCCCACTCTCTTTCTCTTCATTTATCTCTCTTTCCCTATAGTTCTCTCTCTCCATCCAACAAAGGGGGATCGCTCAAGCGAGGCACGCTGCCCAAACTCCTGCTAGACATGCACACACCCTCGCAAAATTACATCCTAATCCCCTGTTGATTCTGTAACAGGTTATCGATGCACAGGAATCTGCAATGTTAATTAGAGCGCGGATGTTCCCACAGACCCTGGGAAATTAATGAGGGCAGGAGGAGCACGGAGCGGAGGAAGGGGCTATCGACTTGACTTAAGACTACCGAACCACTCCAATCCACTTCAGGACTTTTCAGCACTTGTAGCGTTTTCCACGAGAGGGAGACATGGATTTAACTGCAGCAGTGAAAACGGTTTAACCCTGAACCACACTCCTTAACTTACTCAGCGTATGTGGGCTGAATTAATGTTCCCTTGTAAAACCATGTTCAGAAGCAGAGGCTCTGTTTCTGCCTCGCTCGCTCGCTCTCTCTCTTGCCGCCTCTTTGTCTTTCTCCCTCTCCTTCTCCCTCTCAGTAGCTGTGTGTTAACATATACAGTACATATCCAGGACAACACTGCAGTCCTGGTGACACCAACATGACCACAGCATAAATGATGCCTCCCTGTGACCCCTGACATATCACCATACGGTATTTGGCCCCTGCCATGTGCTCATCCGAGGGTCTCTCTCAGCTTGCAAAACCAAACCCCATTTATTATTTATGGAAAGACATAAACTCAAGGGAGTGTGACCCCTCCTGACTCAATGGTCCGCTCAAGCCATCAATAATGCTTTCTTGCATCAGGCACCTACAGTAGAGTATCCAATTTATGTGGTGCGTCGGACACAACGTGATTAATGGAAGCAATGCATATTTGTGACACACATTACCAGTCGCTTGCTTAAAGAGGCTGATCAATAAAGCTGTCCCAGTGATGGAAAGGGGATCAGAGAGAAGTGGGATAGTGCTTTTTCCTTCTCCTGCCTCCCACTCTCACTCCCTTCCTCCATTAAAGGAGAGGAGAGCCACACAAAATTCTTATCTCCGCATCAGCTGCTTTTTGTTCTATACACCTACAAAGAAATGAACAGAGATTTCAGGGGAGAGAACTCTTACAGGTTCTTGCTGGTCCTCTAAGGAGATCGCGCTGAGGAGGATCTTGGTGCGCCCCAGCTCCTGGGAGTCCACCTTGATCAGTCTGTGTTTGGGCGACTTGGTGTCCAGACTGGAGGACTTCATGGGAGACCCGAACACGGGTGTGGAGGGGTCGGCGGTCCCGGACTCGCTCCTGGACCGACTGTCAGAGTCCTCGTAGGGATCCTCAAAGTCCAGGTTCTTCTGGAGCCGGTAGGCTTTGAGGATCTCGCTCTCGGTGTAGTCTGGCGTGGGCGGCTGAGGAGGCACCCGCCTGCTGCCGAAGCTCAGGTAGTCTTTCAGCCACTTGGCCATTATAGCTCTGCTTCCACAGACAGTTTGGTAGGATGAAGGCAGGAGGCTGCAGAGACACAGACAAGGGGGTTAGTTGCTTGACCTTATTTCTGATGAGATCGTGTGAGCTAGGTTATGGATAGATGGATTGGATTAGCAGTGTGTGTGTGTGTGTGTGTGTGTGTGTGTGTGTGTGTGTGTGTGTGAGCGTGCATTTGTGAGCGTGATAAACCCGATAAATTATGTATGCAAGGAAGTGCAAACAATCGAAGGGTTAAAAATCAGATCATCTTTAACTTTCTCCTAATCCAGTGGCTCATCGCACTATATGAAAGACCCACAGTAAACTACACCAACAGCTGGGATTTATGTACTCCTTTTGTTTTACGCAGGGGCAATAACACAGTCTGGCATCTGGACTTTACCCCAAAGGCTGCAATTACATTTCACACCCATGTAATAAAACCCGATTTAATCCTGCTGATAAAAAAAAGCAAAGACAAAGGCATGGGAACAGCAAATAACAAAAGAAATCGTCAAAGTGGCACCAAAACATATTTCTCATTTGCTTTCCGTGTTTTTTTGGGGTTTTTTTTTATTTCACCAGCATAAATTACAATAAGTTGATTAACGAAAACTAATTTGGGAAAACAGTAGAAAAAGCGTATATAAAGAGCATATATAATGTTTCTTGAAGTTCTTCTCTAGAGATCATGAAGCACCAAAACACCGCATTTAAATCCCACTGAGAGCGCTGCGCTGCGATGGCACCACTACTTACCAACAGTATTCAGACCTTCAGCCACTTTGGATGCTTTATTCCGCGTTTCTTCATGTTGGTGACATAAAAAGACACCAAAAAGTGAGAGAGCCTTCGATTATAAACGCTTTTATTCCATAAAAGAACAGGAGAAAGAAAACAACACCTCTTCTGCCTCCGAAAAACAGCACTGAAATCCAGTGGAGTTCCGCTAGGAAACGACTGATGGCAAATGTGCAAGTGAGAGAGCGACTACAGATAGGAGAGAAACCCAACCAAGCGATTAAAGGGGAGGTGCTTCATTCCCAGTGGAATATCCTATCCCCTTTTGCAGTCAGCCGACCGTTCATTCATTGAAATATCTGCGCATCAGATGAGCTGTTAAAGAAATATATCCCATTTAAAACCTGTAAGAGGAAAACAAATGCAAAGCAGGAAATGAAAATATATTTCATCTCACACGAATGCTCCCAATATCTCCATGTTCATTATTTAGTCACATTTAATCACTGTGGAGGATTTCCACTTTTTAAAGCTTTATTTAAGCTTTTTTTTTTTAAATGATTTTGCAGTATTCCTCAAAGAAAACAACAAATAAATAATCCACTGTAGCACCACATGCTGAGTTTCTGCCCCTGTGGGATGAACAAAACTCAGTGTGTAATCTGCTTCCACATAGGGTCTGCTGGAATAGCAAAATCCCATCATGCTTTGGGCAACAAGAATACCTTTTGAGGTGAACGAGGAGCTTGAGGATCTAAAGCTTATAGTGTAGACACACAAACACACCTTATCACATAGACAGAATGACAAAAGCACTGAGGCCTTTCCATTCTGATTGAAAGATAAGGCATTTTGTTCACTTGGCAGAGTGCGTTTCATCCTTTCACAGATGTCCCATTATCCAAGGTCCAGGCTAGTAAATTGGATTGTGCGCTACAGTGGGTGAGACCATCTAAGGCTGTTAAAAGACCGTAAATGCCTCTTTCTTTACGACAGCCATGAGCTCACTTTCTCCCAGGGGCGGGAGACTGGATGAGGTCATCATGCTAGAAACCACCCCCGCCACCACCACCACCACCATATCTCCCCCTACCTCTGCCAGTCTGCACCACTGTACATCAAGCACTGGCTCAAGACCCAGAAGTGGGTCATGGGAATCCACAAATGGGTCCCAAAATGATTCTGAAGGGATTCTAAAGCCAATGGGTGTGTGATTGCGAAAAATCTTTCCAGGTCTCTAGTCCAAATGAAATCCTCTATGGCAGTAGATTAGTAGCATTAAAACGGGATCAATTCCATGACATAAGCCTATACAAATCCTGGTAAATTAGTTTTTGTTTCTGAGGAAAAAAAATCCTCTCAAGATGTGGGTCCCAAGAGAAAAAGTTCTCCTTCTCTATTCCCTGTTTCTTATACTCTCCCAACCTCCCTCCTCTTCCTCACTTACCTTTACCCCAACCCCCCTTTTCTCTGCCTTTCTCATACCTTTGCCTCTTTTATCCCTCATCATATCTTTGACTCCACCAATCATCATCTTCCTCCTCCTGCAGTCATACCTTCCCCTGCTTCCTCCACACAACCCCCACAGTCCAACACCTCCTCTAACCCTCCTTCAAAGCCGTAACTCTCTCTCTCACGCACGTTTGAGCATACATGTAATTTTTCCTACCATCCTGGCCAAGGTGTGAGCCAGAACTGTATGAGACAAAAGAATGAGGCTGAGTAAGAGATGGAAAATCTAGATCAGCAATAAACAGACAGGCAGACAACAGAAAGAGAGAGAGAGAGAGAGAGAGAGAGAGAGAGAGAGATAGAAAAGAAAGATTTCCCACAGAGACACAGAGAGAGGGAGAGCAGGGGCAGAGAGGAGAGAGACAGAAATGGAAAAGCAAAATTTCTCACACAGAGAGCGATAATCACAGACAGAAAGACAGGTAAAGTCATTCCTCTGTTGTATTTATATGTGGAAACAAACACCAAAGCCAAAGATTTAATTGAATCCAACAGAAAATACTGCGCTGTGGAACATTTCAGGGAATTAATAAGATTCCCTAATTACAAAGGGCTAAATATGGATGTGACATTTCCTCTGAACTTCACGCCTTCAGATGTTTCTCCCTCCCACTTGAATAGCATCATTCATGAATTTGCAAGGTACACAAACATGCTCTCCCTTCTTTAGAGCATCAGTTGTACTACACACATGTACAACCTGATATGTAATATTTAATCACAAAAGGTCAACCGTTATGTTTCAAAGCCATGAATGTAATCTGAATTTGATCATGAGTGTTTTTGATTAGATTATGGGGATGTAAAGTAGGTTGCACAGAGAAGAGTTATGAGAAATTCCTGATTTCCATGGTTTCATCTCCCTTGCATTTACTGCCCTCATTTGGTGGCCCAGGTGTACTGCATTATTTGTGTCCCGTGGAACTGATATGCCCTGTCTTCATAACAGAGAGGCAAGTCTCACTTACGTTGATCATCTGTGAAATTAATTAGTAGTCAGTCATTAATGTCATATGGCCAGGAACTACAGATGAACATGTACAGAAATGTTTATTAATGTGCATTGTCCCTGTAAAATAGACTAATATAATAAATAAGTGAAATAAAGCAGGATGGAGCTCAGTAAGTCTTTGAATAGTAGAGTTACATTTAATTCTTGGAGGATGGTTCAGTCCACATTTATGAGTCACTTCACACACCTTCTTCACAGTAGAAACGCGATCCTTCCGGGTTGATCACCTCCAACGTTTCCATTGGTTGAATTCACTTTTTAGGTGTTAGTGATTGGCCAAAGTCTCCCAAATAATGAACTCTCCCATAACCCCCATGTTGCACTGGGATTTAGAGGTGCTGCTGCAGCGCAGGCTAACGACACTGGCAGGCTGTGCAGAGACGGATACTCTTACACATTTTATAGTAGCCTATTACACACAGAGTGAAAACTCTTACTTCAGCCCATATGGCCAAAAAACTCCACGCTGTCCCGCTACTGCATACGGCGGTCACAGAATCCGTCACTTAGAATCACCAATCACACGCTGATCCGGCGTTTTGCGCACTGCTGATTGGTTGATTTACGATTAGGGCGGGCGCATTTCTCCTGTCCGCCAGGCATCAGTGAGTGTTTTGCTGTGAGCAGCAGATGGGACAGAAGACACACCTGCCTGCCTGGAAAACGTCTGTCCTCCACAGGTAGTATCTCTCCTCCCGTGGACCTTTGACTTGTGTGAAGAGTGAATTGTATTTACCTGCTTATGAGTAGGATTTATGTTAAATGTTTGTGATTGGTAGATTGTTGATGGTGCATGTTGAAATATTGGCACATCTGAAATCGACCCATGCTGTTGAGACCACCTTTAGTGACTGAGCCAAGGGTAAAAAAAATGAAAACCCTTCTCATCCTTGCCTTGGACACCTGTTTGAATAACTGTAACTTACAGTAGCATGGTCTTCCAGCCTACTGTAACCTTCTAATTTCTTTACCTTGTCCGTTGCAGTGTTCCTGCTGAGACCGAGCCTATCAAGCCATTATGAAGAGTCTGAAAGCAAAGTTTAAGAAGAATGAGGTAAGAGTTGTTTAGTCTGTTCAAAATGTTCAAATCAACTTTCTGTTTGTTTTGATTATTGCTACACACTTGTTTTGGGATACCAGCCACACACGCTTTGTTTTAACCTAATTTTACCTAGTGTTCAGCTGCATTAGGTAATCATTTAAATAGGTCCCAGGTAGTGCTACGGTGTGTGTGTGTGTGTGTGTGTGTGTGTGTGTGTGTGTGTGTGTGTGTGTGTGTGTGTGTGTGTGTGTGTGTGTGTGTGTGTGTGTGTGTGTGTGTGTGTGTGTGTGTGTGTGTGTGTGTGTGTGTGTGTGTGTGTCTGGGGGGCACTGGGATTCAGTGTCACTGAGCAGCAGCAGGAGAGCACGGCCGTCTCCAGACTGGTGCTATAACCAGAGTTCTCAGGTAGCCTTCAATTATTCACACGCACGCACACACACACACACACACACACACACACACACACACACACGTTCAGAGAATCCCTAATTTCCTGCTGTCGTCCCCATGTTGCTCTGAAGGGCTTTGTATTGTGAAAGGTGAAATCATTCTTCAGACAGGACAGACAGGAGAGGAGCCATTCTGAACAATGTTTCTATAATGTGTTTTTATTGTTCTATTTTTTACGAGGACAGATACAAGCACAGGGAGATATGGCAAAGAGCTGCATGCTGTGTTGCTTCTCAGTGTTTTTAGCTATAGTGCTATAGTGTTTAATGCCTGTCCACGGATCAGATTGATACATACTGTCAGTACACTTGCACTTTTGGCAGTATATCAGAGCACTGGTATGAGCAGATGAACCAGCAACCTTTCGATTACTAGGTGGCTTCCATGACCAGCCTTCTGCCCAATGTCTGTCCATTTGGAGCCTGGCACTGCTGTTAGCACTAATGCAGAGCCTGTTACTGTAAGTGGTTATCCTAAACAGTCAAGGAGAAATTCTACTCCCCGACGCCTTGGTCTGTACAGTGAGTGATCCCTACAACCTGGGTGATGCGGCTGCTCCCCTTGGATGAGTATGAGTAGATTAATTTAACAGCCACTCAGTGAGTTCCTATCTCTCACTATTGCCCAACTGTTATAGATGGATGGTTAAATAGATAGATACACCCTTCTTCTTCCTTATAGTCCTTAATTTTCTGGCCTTATCTCCAGACTACATGCATATGTTACTATTACCTGTGTCATTATATTACACGTCATTTGTGTGTGTTCTTGCATCCCTCCGTTCATGTGTCAGCTAACCCCTTGTTATCTGCGTGTGATCAAGCCCTGCCTGAGTGACTGTTTCAGTTTTTCAGCTTGCTTGCGTTTGTGTGTTTCATCATGTCCCCTCTGCCCTGTGACTGCCAGCCCAGCAGAGCAGAGCGCAGCGCGGCGCAGCCAGCTTGTTTCTCCTGTTTCTGCTGAGTCCTCACATCATGCAGGCCCCGTTCTGTAGCTGCAGAGCCCAGATCTATGACGCTGCCAGGGGGCACTGTACAGGACCAGACAAAAAGTAATGGAGAGAGGAGGCAGCTTGCTATAGAGAAGACAGATAAGACAGTATTAGGTTAGAGAAAGGAGGACCGGGAGGAAAGCAAGGGAGGTGACGGAGTGTGTGTGTGTGTGTGTGTGTGTGTGTGTGTGTATGTGTGTGAGGGGTACAGTGAGCAGACTGGCTATGTCCCTGCTAGCAGCAGGAGCAAGAAGAGGGGAATGCATTTTGGATGCGAGAACACCGCAAAGGGAGACGTTGTTTTGAGGACAGGGAAGACCAGTGTGTGTGTGTGTGTGTGTGCAGGAGTGTAGGAGTGTATGTGTGTGAATGTATTTAAAGTGTGACTTGCAGAAGCTTTGATGTTTGACTTGGTGGTAGCATAACTACTCTGGGATGTAAATCTCTATTTGCTGTGATCACTCTGACCTCTGAGGGTGTCTGATAGAGGCTTATGGGTAGTTGAGTTGTATGCTTGCTATGTAGCCAGGCAGTGTGAGTGTATTGTGTGTCTGTGCGTATGGTCAGGCAGTACACACAGCGGTGCATGTGTACTGAGTGTATAGCTGTGTGTGTGTCTGTGTAGCTGTGTGTGTGGTGCCCTGCTAGCAGTATGGATCCCCAGCAGCCTGTTTTTAGCCTGATGAAGCGTTTCTGTCCTTGTTTCAGCCTGCTGCCACTACCAGTAGGTATCCCCTCTCTCTACTGAACAGGCAGTCATTTGAATAGCAAAGGAAATTAATCTTTATCTGTGTTTATCGCTGACTTCACAGTAATCTTTCAGAAGTTTTGTATGACTCGTGAAACTTCTCGTATCTCATTTGTCTCTTTGCTATCTCCTCTCTTAGTACAGACTTTTACTGTATTAGTAGACTGTTTTATTACATGGACAGCATCACTAGTTGTCATTCCTTTTATGGATTGGCACATGTGTCATATGTCGACCAGTGGCTGCTACACAGAAATTCAATGCTATGCTTATTACTCAAATTCTGCTAATTCCACTTGTATTTCTTTGGGTTGCACAGACATTCATTGTTCTGTATGTTATGAGATACAGAGTGCGGTACAGTATCAGTTTCCACTGGGGCAGGAGGTGGGACAGGGTTGTGACCTGCTGTGTGGCTTCGCCCCCTCAGAGTCAGGACTGGAGTAAGAGCGATGAGAGGCTCCTGCAGGCTGTGGAGCAGAACGAACCCGACAAAGTCTCCGCCCTCATCGTCAAGAAGGGTCTCTGTCCCACCAAGCTGGATGCTGAGGGCAAGTCGGCGTAAGTTGAGCACCTGATTTTTCCCTTTTTCAGTAACTTGAAGTAATTCAAATATCAGAAGTAATTGTATTCATTCCCATTTGTGTTTATTATCATATTGTAAAGGTTAAAGTGGTAAGTGGTGCAAGATTCTGTTTTTATTTTGGCGACATCTTTGGTGCTCAGGGCTCATTACTGTGGTGTTTCTGCACTGCACTTCCCAGAGATCACCTGTCAATCAAACAGTGTGTCCAGTACTGTGACGTCTTTTTCCTGTGATTTCCTGCTGATGAAGTTTAAGTTTCTGTAGCTACCAGTATTTTCTTTGTTCAGCCATGGTGGCTGTTGCTGCTCATGCTAACTACCCAGTTCTTCTTCTGTTTGTTCCAAACAAATCGCTGTTGCTGTTTCTGCTAAAAATCACTTCTGTGCACCTATTTTTAGAACAGCAAATGGAAAAGCTTTCATCAACTGGGTATAGATTGAATCACTATTGCATTATATCAATCGACAATAGAGAGTAGCAAAACATAAATTATTTTTTATGAAAATGCCACAGATTACTTTTACATTTAATTAAACAAACAAATATTAAATAAGAAGTGATAAAATAAAATATGATAGATTAATAATATTTAAGCTTGCCTAACCTTTATACATATTTCATGTGTCCATGTATCATCCTGGCAGGTTCCACCTCTGTGCGTCCCGAGGTCGTCTGGACTGTCTGGAGGTCATCATCTCTCATGGAGCCGACCTCAACATCACTGATGGCACTGGTATGGTAGTTTCTTATAAAAAAGTTTTGTCTCATAAACCAAGGCTGTTGAATCAAATGTTTCATGGATTGTTCCAATATTAAATGTCTCTCTGTGCCTCTTTTTCTTTGTCACTCTCATCTGGTTTGGTTGTACACTGACTTAAGGCTTCAGTGCCCTTCATCTAGCTGCCAAAAACGGCCAGCCAGAGTGTTTAAAGAGACTTTTACAGGTAAAACAGACATCACAATCAGGTTAACTAATAATAAACAATAAATAAATAATGCTCATGGTAAACATGAATTTGAAGTAAGTATTAATTGCAAATGTTGCATTCCTTACTATTGCGCCTATTTTCTCTAACAGGAGAGATTGGGTGTAGACAGCACAGACAGCATTGGTAGGACACCATTGCACCATGCAGGTAACAGTTGCAGCACCACAATATGACATCAGTTTGGTTTGATAACTGTCATGATTTTGCACATTGGCACATTTGGCAATACCAAAATGTCATGTAAAAATGTACCTACCATTCAAATTGCAAAAAGTAGTGCTTAGAGATTCAGCAACATTTCATGATGTAACTAATACAATAAATGTGTTGAGCATGTGATGTGTATGGCATCAACCATAATTCAGCTTCTTTCCTGCAGCGGTCAGTGGCTGCTTGTCCTGCACTGAGACGCTGTGGGACTTCAAAGCCAATCTAGATGTCCAGGACGGGGTAGGATGAGGATTTTACTGTTTGGTTGTAGTTGTGACAAATGTGAATGATTGATTATGATTTACTTGTTAATTGCTCTTGCATAGTAAAAGTCACCATTGGTCATCTTTATTACATAGAGCTGAATGTTGCTCTGTAATGTTTGGATCACATTGTCTCTGTGTCTCTGTCAGGATGAAGCCACCCCGCTGATCCTGGCAGCCCAGATGAGCAGAGTGGAGCTGTGTGTCTTTCTGTTGGGTCGAGGGGCCAATGCAAACATACAGGACAACCAGGGAAGGTACTGCACTTCTCTTCATGTCTTCAGGGTCACATTCAGACCTTGACTTTAGCTTCACACAGTGGTGAAAAGTTGTTGTTTACACATACACCTCACCCTGACCATTCCAACCCAGTTATGTGTGGGGAATCCGGGGATAAAAGGCTTCCTACAAGATGCACACTTTAGGTGATTAATATGTAAATCAAGGCATGTCACCCTTCACAGTATGCAGATTCTGATTCTAATTTAAGTCAATTTGTCAGGAAATATCCCAATAGCAAGTTGCCAATTCAATATTTGTGCCCAGTCGTCCTAAACAAAATTGAATTAAAGGCATTTCCTCAGAAGCAGACAGACATAAAATGGTCCTGAAAAGTCCATGGCCCAGTTTTCCACCATACCAAAGGGAAGGCCAAAAAGGCCAATGTTTTGAATAAACCTGAGTGCAAGTGAAGACATGCCCACAAACCTAAGCATACACATTGAATAAGCCAAATATGAATAGAAACAGCTCAAATGTGTGTAACTTAATCCGTGGTCTGAACAGTACACTGTCTAATACACTGTTTTATAGTGGAGATTTCTTGTAAGGACATTATCAATTCACCTTCTTAATAATAATTCCAAAACATAATGCCTTTGATGAATGCAAATGTTTATTTTTTTAATATCACACCCTTCATGTGTGAAAATAACCAGTGTTTGTTAATGATAAAGTCACAGACAGGTTTTCAGCTCCTCCTCTGTGTGGTTGGGAGGTTCAGTGAGGCAGCGTTTGTTTGGGCTGCTGGACTCTTCTCCGTCCATCTCACTGGCTGCTCTCTTGTTCCTGCTGCTGCCTGTGGCCTCGTCAGACGGGGCAGTGGCCTTCCTCCCCCGACGCTTCTTCTCTGGGAGAGTATCAGGGTCCTTGAACGCACGGATCCTAAGAACCCACTTTGGTCTCTTGGGCTCGTTCGCTGTCTGAGTGTCAAGACCGTCCTTCAGCCCCTGGAGACTGGAGCATGAGGCAGTCTTCTGTGGGGAGCCAGGACTCAGAGGAACCCTCTTCAGGATCATTTTTATAGCAGTCGGGTTGTTGGGGTCAGAACAGAGGAAGGATTTCCACACAAAGTCTTTAGCACTCCTCTTGGATTTCTTCACTTTCTGAGTGTCAAGACCGTCCTTCAGCCCCTGACTGGCTCTGTCCTCTGGCTGCACAGCATTGTAGGCCACACACTGCAAGGCCTGCTGAGGCAGACTGGGACATGAGGCAGCTTTCTGTGTTGAGCTAGGACCAGGAATCTTCTTCAGGATCATTTTTATAGCAGTTGGGTTGTTGGGGTCAGAACAGAGGAAGGATTTCCACTCAAAGTCTTCAGCACTGGGGACAGGCTTGGGACGCAAGTCAGGACCTCCAGCGAGACGAATGGCTTTCAGTTTGGCACCCAGGTGGAAAATTAGAGGTGGCCTCTGGAAAACAATGATCTGAGAATTATCCCCTGGTTTACTTCCTACATAGAGCTGGAAAATGTTGTGTATTCAGTTCTAAAATCCTTCTCCTGACATTGTTGCACATAAAATCCATAATATAGTGCAGTAACTTAAAATAATTTAATTTAAATTAATATAATTTAATTTTAAATATAAACCTGTCTTACCTTTTCTTTTTCCATAGCTCGTAAATGGATTGCAGGTTTTGCTCTTTTCAAAATTAATAGAGTAGTAGTTGAATATGTGATGATAGTTCAGGCATCAGTCAACAGAATAAGTTGCATCTCCAAAGACATTGGAACTCTAATGACCCATTGTTGCATCCATCCATTGTTATGTGTCATCATCATGGAATCATTCTAATAATTTACCTCTGTGTGGTATTCCATCCCAGTATCTTTGGATATGCAAATGCTTACAAGTACAACATTGTTTTCAAATATTATGGCTTTTCTTACAACTGTTGGCACAAACCACTTGAGGAATATCTAAGCTTCCATTGGCCTCTATTTATGAAATGGAAGTTAGCAAAAACACAAGGCTTCAAATATACAACAGCCAAAGGGAACCTCTTAAAAATAACCTTCCAGCTCTATATAGGAAGTAAACCAGGGGATAATTCCTTGATCAGCCTTTCCAAGAAGCCCCCTATGATTACAATATAATTATGATAACAAGCAGCCAGTGAGATGGACAGAGGAGAGTCCAGCAGCCCATCCAGACGCTGCCTCACAAACACTCCCAGCCACACTGAGGAGGAGCTGAAAACCTGTCTGTGACTTTATCATTAACACACACTGTTTATTTTCACACATGAAGGGCATTATATTTAGAAAATAAACATTTGCATTCAGCAAAACTGTTGTGTTTTGGGATTATTATTTAGAAAAAGTGATTTGATTTGATTTGAATTATGTCATTAGCATAAACCTCTGCTATAAGACAATGTGTTTAGGGCCCAATTCCAACTGTGCTGAGTTATGCTGGTCTTCCACAGATTGAGATATAGAACATTTGAGCTGCTAATATTCAGACTTGACCTGTTTATTGTGTGATTTGAACGAGTCAACAGTGCTTGTTTGCACACAGGTTTATTCAAAATCTTGGCTTCTGAAAATCATCAACACAGCTCAGTGATCAAGGCTTGATCCATGCAGAAATGCTGGATGCACTGGGTATCTGTTAAATTTGGTACATTTAAATGATTTCATTCTACCCTCCATCTGCCATGGTAGTGCCGTATGTCTTGATTGTCCCTTCTCAAGCACAGAAATGACAGGACACATCTTGATTGCTTAGTTGCGAAGTCGTCAAATTGCCTTAAATGCCATTATAATTGGTAAGAGATCAAACAAGCAACTCTGCGTGGCGCTTAAGAGAAAGTCAGAATCAAGCCCTATATGAAAAAGAGATACAATCTTCACAATACATGGTGCTGCATTGTAGCTTAGATGACTGTGATAGATGGATGTGATTGTATTGCTGGCTTGCACCATGTAGTTTTGGTGTGTCTGCTGAACTGTCACCCCTGTTGTGCTGTGATACTGTGTCTGGTGTCCTGTCCTAGGTCGGCCCTGATGCTGGCCTGTGAGAGCGACAGCGCAGAGACGGTGGAGGCTCTGCTGAGAGGCGGGGCCAACACACAGCTGGTCGACGCTCTTGGCCACGATGCCACCCACTATAGCGTAACCACGGGCAACCAGCTCATCACGCAGCTACTGCAGGATGGAGCACCTCCAGGTATGTGTTCTCTCCCACCTCTCAATTTCAACAACAGTTACAATTTAGGCATTTAGCTGATGCTCTTATCCAGATCAACTCCCAACGAGTGGGTTCAGTGTCTTGCTCAAAGACACATTACTGTTGATGAGCTAAACATTGATGTTTGCCGGAATTGAATTAGGACCCGTCTCTCTAACCACTAGGTCACCATGTTGCCCTCTCACAGATTGGAAGGGAATGACCTGGCTTTTCCTTCTGGAAAGTGATTAAGTGCATAGCTACCATTGCCTGTGAGGCTAGGAAACATTTTTCCATTGAAAAGATACACGTGATTCCACCTAAGGTTGCTCAAAGATCTCAGAAGACCTTACCAGCTGGAGTGTGCAGTTCCTCTGACAAATTACTCTCTGTTACGATCATAGAATAATGAATCAAGCCTAATTAGTCTTGTTAAATGAAGTAAGTGGAATAAGTCAAAGAACACAGGACACAATTAATATTTCATATGTTGCATGAATATTTATAAGTCTATGAATAAGAAAAGCGGACCAAATAAAGGTTCATGCATAGAAGTAGCTCTCTGACATGAAACCTGCTCCTGGCAGTTAGACCAGTATCCTGCAGACCCAGTTTAGGACTCCGGTCTGCGGCTGTTCTCCTCTGGATTCTGGCTGTGTTTCTCTGCTCCCCCAGGAAATGACTGTAATCCGAGGAAGTGGATCAAGGGGACAGCTGGGGGTGATTGTTAAGTGGGGTTAAAAAAAAAAGAGACAGAGAGGAAAGGCTTGTTCCACTTTTATCTTCAAACAAAGGCATTGCTGATTTATGAAAAACAGATGTGTGGCTAGTTTGAAAAGGAGATGAAGGAGAGAAAAGAAGCTTAAGTGGGTGTGCATGTGATATGTGCACAGCTAGTTTTAATTCTGTAATAGAAGAGTTGGGTGGATGAGTAAGATTTACAGTAAGACATATGGATGGGACTGTCATAATTTTAACTACACAGTAAATAAGAAAGACAGAGAGAGAAAAAGCGAGTGCGTGTGTGCTTGTGTTCTGCACATATGTAAATGCTTGAATGTTCACATGCCTCTCTGTGTTTGAACCTCATTGCTCTGAAGGTTGAAGTGTCTTGCTGTCTGTC
Source organism: Centroberyx affinis (assembly GCF_046629955.1). Lineage (NCBI taxonomy): Eukaryota > Metazoa > Chordata > Actinopteri > Beryciformes > Berycidae > Centroberyx > Centroberyx affinis. Next base: position 103,265 of record NW_027279869.1, read on the forward strand.
TGTCTCTCTCCATGCATACATAGTTGCTGAGGGCACAGACGAGGAGGTAACATTGCATCGCTGTGTTTTGCATGACTCATTATATCAATGAGAACATTGTCCAATATACAGTACGTTACTACATAGGCCGATCACATTGTACATGTTTTCCAATATGAGATCATTGTTTTTGTGTGCTGCTTGCTTTCTGTTGGCTTTGCTTCAGTTGCTGTCCCTCATCTCATATTATTTTCCTGCGTTCTCCTTTTTCATTTGGAGTTTGACCTCTGCTTCTCTGTTAACAATCCCCCCCCTCCCTCCAGCAGCCCCCAGCCCCCCCACCACCCCCACCCCCTCCACCTGTGCAAGGGGGGACCACCCCCCGTAAGAGGAAAGCCCCTCCGCCTCCCCGCTCTCCTCCCCAGGTACTGTAAGAAACCATCTCCATTGACGGTACTGTTTTACCACGTTTACAGTATCCTCACTGTATACAGCAAATGAGATTCCAGGGTATCTTTATTTTTTTACAGTAAGCTGGATGATATCTCTGTGACATAACAACACATCCCAACAGATCAGCTCTGCATATCGTCATTTCTGTGATGGCTAATAAAGATGCATTTCATTCTACTCTACCACCACCATGATCCAGGGCTTGCCACCCTCTCCAGAGCCCCAGAGTCCTGCTCCCCCTGCCCAGTCCCCCGAGCCCCAGTCCCAGTCTCCCTCTCCCTCTCCCCAGCCCCCAGAAACACAGTGCTCTACCCAGGGCGGCCTCGTAAGTCCTGGTGCTTTTTATATTTGGTTCAGTTGATTTGTTTTTGCTTTGCCACAGCTGCAGTTGATCCTCCTGTGATACATGCAGTGTAGCGATGTTACTGACACGTTTGTTTAGCTGGGAGACTGTATAAGTATTCACATTTTCTGTGTTTGTGTGTGTAAGCCGGAGGATGAGGAAGTGTTTGAGGAGATCCGACGGCTGCGTCTGGAGAGAGGCCGTCTGCTCCAGAAGATCAAAGGCCTGGAGCAGCAGCAGCAGAGCGCCCTCTCTGCCTTGGAGGAGGTACTGCACTGCAGGCAGCATCACACGCCCCCTTTTCATTGCTCTCTCTGCAAATATCCCATTGTTCCATTTGAACCCTGCTATACATCATTCCCCACTTTATAGCTGTGTGTGTGTGTGTGTGCGCATGCATCTGTGTGTGTGTGCTCTCTAGTTGTCCCAGCTGAAGGAGCGTCTGGGGCAGGCGGAGGCGGAGAGGGACAGACTACAGGGGGAGCTGGAGGAGCTGAGGGGAGGCCATGGTATCGGGGCCAGTGACTCTGAGGACATGGACGAAATGTTGGACTTCCCAGGTGTGTATTGTGCGTGTGTGTGTGTCCATGTGTGAGTCTGTGCCCCATGCATGTGTCCATTACAGCTACAAAGGTTTGAAAGTTTGATACGTGTCTATCATATCAGGGAGTACACTGATTGGCTTCTGTTGTGATTTCTCTTGATCCTCTCCTCCAGAGAAGCTGCTCTCCAGGCGGTCCAGAGCGTCTCCTGGCCAGGATGAGGCCACTTCCCATGGGGAGACAGACTCAGGAGACGCAGGCACTGTGGCTCAGCTCCGCAAACAAATAAAGGAACTTAGCTCAGAAAACTCTGAGCTCGTTCTCAAAGTGCAGGTGAGGTCAGGCATAACACTAATGCACAAATACAAACACAATGTATAAACACACTCGCACGCACACATACAAACACACACACTCAATATCTCCCAGACAAATGCACACAATCATTATCTCCCTTGTCTCTCTCACATATACACTCACACACACACACACGCACACACTCACCCACACACAGATTCCCAGGCGTCTTTAAGGAGGATGAATTGACAGAGGAGGGATTATTAAAAGGGCCCCCCGTCAGCAGATGAGGATGCTGGTTCAAGAGTGGCTGAGCCGTGCCCAGACTCGACCATTAGTCATGACCACTTAAACTTTATGACGCTGCACTCTGGAGTAATGAAACACTGAAGCAGTAGCGTTGGACCAGGTATAAATAGAACAGAATGGCATCAAAGAGAGGCACGGGGCTGTATTGTAGACATTCTTCACTAACTGGGTCATGCTGTTTGGAGGTAGACAGAGCTTTTTCACACTGGAGTAAAATCAAACTGAACTGCCCTGTGCTGGCACGGTTGCTCATTCACAACTATATGTGTGTGATTAGCAGTGATCTAGGCCAGGGAGTTCAGATCAGCCCCGTTGTGTGAAAACAAGACCAGACAGGGAAGTAGGGCTGGGAATAGAGAGGCAATCTAAAGTCTGGTATGAGAGCAGAGGGAGACTGGGTCTGTGGAAAGAGGTCAGCAGACCAGTAAACTAGAACCACAACCTCTTGATGTGGTGTCTATGGTGGGGGAGGGCAGGCTAGGAGACCATGACTCATGGGAACTTGACTTGATTAAGTGATGAAGACTTACAGTCCGTGTTATTCACCCAATTATCAGCCTAGCATTATTACCAGTTCTGTAACCAGTAACATTGTGTGCAATAGACCTTAATTTGTGTTTGTGTTTATTGCCCTTTGATCATCTGGCTTGTTCTTAATCTCCTAACCAAATTGTATTTTTATTCCTCCTGATATGAGACCAAAGCTCATTTCAAAGATCATTTTAACATTTAAATCTATATTCATTTCACAGCCTAGGTTCTATATGCTATTGTAACTCATATGGTTCAGAGTTGACTGACAAACATTACAATGCATATTATTAAAAGGTGTCAACCCCCATAAACCACTGCTCTTGTCACTGTGTGGTGTTTAGATGCTGGAGATGTTTGAGAAGGATGACACCGACATGCAGAGCTCCAGCCCAGACTTTGTCCCTACAGCCCAGTATGAGACACTTAGGAGGGAGTTTGAAGCCCTTCAGGAGCGCTACTCTCAGGCTCAGGCTTCAGAGGCCTCCAGCATGGCAGAAGAGCGGTAAGATTCATTCATTCATTCGTTCATTAATTCATTAATTCATTCACATTTATCACTAGCAAACAGAAGTAGCCATCAGAGTTCATGTTCATCTGAACTCCTCCATGAACCAGGCCTTTACTGTGAGATGTGCATAGTACCTTTGCAAATATCAGTGACCAGACCAGCAGTCATTTGTGGAGTCAGTCTATAAGTGTCACTTTAAAGTGTCAAGCATTTGATTTATTCTTCAGCATCCTGGTGGCTCAGCAGGCTAAGGCACATACTGTGTACTGGTGATGTCATGGATTTGAATCTGACTGTTGACCTCTATCACATCATTTCTTCTCTTTCTAACATCATCCACTGTAGACTAACTGATAAACAATGTGTATATTTGTGTATTATCAGAGGTTGTGGTTATCCACTTTGATGGTTAATGTATTGTACATTATGATGATGATGTTTTCTTCACTTCTTCATGGTCATGAATGATTTATTAATTGATTTATGGCTAAACTGACTGATAACCATTGTCTTGTTCTGCAGAAGTGATGAGAAGTCTCAGGACGGAGGTGAGGAGGCTCTGAAAGAGAAGCTGCGTGGCCTGGAGGAGCAGCTGGCCTCCTCCCAGACTGAGCTGGAGGAGCTGAAGGAACAGGTGCGCCTTGGGGTGCTCTCTGTGGAGATACTGGATGGCGAAAGTGAAGGGGATACCCCCAAGGCAGGCGCTGGGACAGGGGGTGGGACCGGGGCTGCAGAGGAGGGGCTGAGGCAGGAGGCACAGCAGCTGAGAGCGAGGGTGACGGAGCTGGAGGCGGAGCTGGCTAAGAGACAGGGCGAGGCAGGGGGCCAGAGCGGCCAGGACAGTGACACAATCAAACAGCTGACGGCCAAAGTAGAGGAACTCCAAGCTGCACTGGCCAAGAGAGAGTCTACAAAAGAGGAAGGGGAAAAGGACAACGAAGGAGGAGAGGGGGAGACTGTGAAGCGCCTCCGTGACAAGGTGACTGAGTTGGAGGCAGCGCTGGCGGAGAGCAGGGCGTCAGGGAAGCTGGATGCAGGGAAGGAGAGAGGAGGAGCAGGAGATGTGGAAGGGGATCTGGTGCGTCGCCTCCAGCAGCGTATGGGAGAGCTGGAGGGGGAGCTGAGGAGGTGTGTGCCCCGGTCAGAGCTGGAGGAGGTGCAGGTGACCCTGGGGCTGCAGTGTGAGCAGCTGGCCAGAGAGAGGGCCGAAGTGGCCACAAGGCTCAACAAGGCCCTGCTGGAGCTGGAGAGACTCAGACCTCCTCCACACCAAGACGGAGATGAGGAGGAGGAAGAGGAGGAGGAGGCGCGCTCGGAGAGCTCAGAGCCCTCAATCACATCAGGTGTGTGTGTTTCTGTTTGTGTTCAGTGTCATTTTTTCTACATAAAGTAATGACCCTTTTTTTTTAGAGAGGAACGGAAACATGTTTTCATAAAGTTGGCATTGTGTCAGAGGAAGCTATGAATATGAATCAAACAAAGCCTACAATATGACCTCCAGCGAAGAGCAGAATGATTGTTAGTCCTGGACTTTTCTGTCCAATCAAAATGCTGAATTGGCTTTCGTAAGTTGTGAATGATTATGACTCTATCCAATCAGAGCACTCCAGACGAACCCTGGCGGCAGTGAGGGAGGAACTGGAGGTGGCGAGGCAGGAAGCGGCCCAGGCTCTGGACTGTCTGTGTGCTGAGCGGGAGGGCCGGGCACAGGACGCCATGCAGCTGCATGAGGCAGTGCCGCTCTCGAAACATAAGGAGGCGCTGTCTGCAGTGTCAGAACAGCTGGCGCAGACGCTGCAGGAGCTCCAGGAGGAGAGGACCCTGCGCGGCGAGGCCCAGGAGCAGGCTGCCGGGCTGGAGGCCCAGCTGCAGGCCATGCAGGACTCCATACCCAGGGAGGAGCATGAGAAAGTCAAGGTCAGCAATCTATAATAAAATCTATAATAAGGATGATCAGAAGAAACAGTTTAGTCATCACAAAATTAGATATCCACTGTTTGACAAAGGCCTATTTTGACAGGATGATCATTAATATGAAAATGAAACACAGTATGGAGTATTACTAAGGTTGTTAGCCATTTTAAGACCTTGGTTTGAGAATGGGTTCAGCTGTTTTTTTGGGGGTTTTTTTGTGAATTTCGGATAAAAATTATCTCTCAAAATGGATATATGGATTACAAAATGGATTTTGGAATGAAACAGTTGTGGGTTGTCAAGAGGGATAGAAGGGATAGAATGAAGCTTAATTGTTTATTATACTTTACCTAAATGGTACAGTTAATACAATAATACATTTACACATAGTAGGTAGTAGGAGGAGTAATAGAGCATTTAATTATTCCTCATGGGGAAATCATTTTGCAGCAGATGCACACAACATCACGGTACGTACAGTAACAGGACAAACAACAACACATACAACAACACTTCCATCTCACTTAGAGTACATTTTGCTCAAGAGACTTTTTGAAAATCACCCTCAGTCAATTCGATATAACTTTTTATGATGTTACTGTACAGAAAGTAGAATTCTTCAGGTCATCCTTGTGCTTGCCACCTCTCAGGCAGAGCTACAGCGCTCCCTGCAGGCCAGTGAGAGCAGTGCAGCAGCAGCTCAGGAGGCTCTGAGCGAGAAGGAGATGGAGCTGAGGGGGATGAAGTCCCAAAAGGCAGCAGAACAGGGTCTGATCTCCAAGGAGGACCACGAGGCCCAGAGACTCTCCCTGCAGGCTGAGATCAACACCGTCACAGCCCGTTTCAACGACCTCACCCGCAAACATGAAAAGACCTGCACTGAGGTGTGTGTGTTTAATAGTGGACTGGAATGGAGCATAGTGGTATATGTGTGTGTGTGTGTGTGCGTGCGCACATGTGTGTGTGCTGTGTATTTTTGTTCCTGCCTTATCCAATCCCAACTAACGCCACTCAAAGAGAGCCATGCTTCACAGAGGTCTCCTTTCTCCCTCTGCATTATTCATACGTGTATTACTTTCTCTATTCTATACCTCACTCGCTTTCATTGATTCCCTCTCTATTTCTGCTTACTGATGCATTGAAGAACTGTATATGCATTGACAATAGGTTCCTGATAACTCTCCAAACATCATTTTCCTTCCCCCTGTCTGATGGTGTTGTGGAATACAGTGTAAATTCACTCCACAAATTGAAATACCCTCACTTGGTCTACTAGGCTAATAGCCTTTCTGCGGTTCAGTTGCTGATTTGAAAAGACTGAGATTTGAAAAGACAGAGAGATTAATAAGGTGCCACATTTCCACACAGAGAATGGAAGTTATAACAGGCTCCTGTGTACCTCACAAATTGAGTCCTGCTAAAAGTAGTGGTTCATTTCCTTACAAAACCTTTTGGGCACACCTCCAAACTTAGGAACTTAGTGTTGTTAGGTGTTCACACTTGACAGCATTGAACCAATTTGCTGGGGTGTAAGTTCAGTTTGGCTATTCAGCATTGGTAAAGGAAGCAGTATAGTTACAACAAAGTCCAACTTGCCCAAAGCAGAAACACAGTTAAACAAGGCACTGCATGCAAATTTCTGTATACTCACTGCAGCTCTGTTCTTCATTTATGTACACTTAAAGCCAGTGTGGGCGCATAAAGATTAAAGAGGCAACCATGACCTAGGGAGAGCGGAAATAGCGGTGACCAAAACTCAGGCGGAACAACAACTATGGCTGTGGTGAAAGAGCGACTTAGGGAGTGTGAGGATTTAGAGGCCGATTTATTATATGTTCTGCTGAAAAAAAGTAGAAAAGGGAGATGGTATGTTTGTCTACTAAATCAATCCAGGAGACAAGAGAGAGTTTAGCACAAGATGTTGGCACAGGAATGTAAACACAGGAAATGAACCAGAGGTGGAAAGGAGAAGCTTTTCTGCAAGGCAACACAAGCAAACATATTGTTTAGACCAATTGCAGACGGTCACGCAGTAGGGGCTGTTGTGTGAAGAATTTGACCAGTCCACATTAAAATAGGCCAGCAAGCCGGTGCACACTGCAGAGTCCAAAGTAGGGATTCATTTTTTCTGCAAATGTGTCCTTTTGTCCAAAGTCTATACTGGTGTCAGTGATTGTGAGTCAACCCCATATACTTAGTCTAGGCTAATAAAGCCAGAGCTTTCATTCAAGTTGGCTCCATGACCAAAAGCAGACAACACTGGTGTAGTTGCATGGTGCCACTGATGGTTTTACTGGTCTAGGTGTTCCAGGTGCAGAGGGACGCTCTGTTTAACAAGAGCGAGCGGCAGGTCGCGGAGGCCCAGCTGGCCACAGTGCAGCAGCAGCTATCCGACTTACAGGCCAAGTCCAGCCACATCCAGGAGCTCCACAAGGACATCCAGGAGTCCCAGGGCCTGGTCAAGGAGAAGGACCGCAAGGTGAGAAATGGACGGGTGAAGAAAGGGATTGAGGGAGTGAGATGGGAAGGACAAAGAGTGGAGGTGTGTGTTGGTGTGTGTATGAGAGAGAGAGGGGGAGACAGAGAGAACGATAGAGAGATGACGAAAGTGAGAACTCAGGAGGCAGTGGTATCCATAAGGTAGGAGGAACAAACTTGCAATCAGTAGGCCGTCAGTTCAACAGCTACTGTATCAAGGCACTTAACTCCTAATTAATGCATTGGAACTGCTCCTAACAATAGAAGACTATAGTTACACTGCATGAACGTGAAGCTACCTGGCGGGGTTGAAAAAGATCATGCATGCTCAGCAAAACCCTTCCTTGGGTGGGAAAAAAACCTGCATTGGCTGTTCATTGGTATTCCAAGGCAGATTTTTAGTCTGTTCTGCCCCCAAGGCCAAACTCCGATGTGTCGGTGTCCCTGCAGATAACAGAGCTGTCCAAGGAGGTGTTTCGACTGAAGGAGGCTCTGGGAGCTCTCTCGCCTCCTCTCGGCATCACCTCCTCCTCCTCAGCCACCCATCATGGTAACCCTGGGCAGCAGATGGCACTGCAGAACAGGGTGGCGGTACTCTCCCAGCAGCTCCAGGTGAGGACAGAATTGAGGTTGCATATTTTTTAGTCTGTTGGAGGGGAAAACCCTAACCCGCAAAAGTACATTTTTCACGCAAGAAAAAACAGGGATGTTTTTATGTTGATGCCCATGAATGTTTGAAACTATATAATGGGTTTTAGATTGGTATCATGGCCCCCAGGACAAGAAAATTACTCACATAAAGCACATGAAGGACCTTCACCACAAGTAAAAATATGAAAACCACCGGCAGCAATATGTCCCATGACCTTTTTGCAGGATTGGGAGCGGAAACACAAGCAGGTGGTGGCTGTATACCGCTCCCATCTGCTGGCAGCTGTACAGGTCAGTTGAACACACACACAATTGAAAAGTGATTGAAAAGTGATTAAGCCATGAGCACAGTCAATAAGTACTGTGAGTTGCAAAATGTTGTATTTTGCTGAGGATGTGCATGTGTGTCTTTGTGCCTTTGCATGTGTGTACATATGTGCGAATATGTATGAACGTGTGCATATATGTCTGTTTGCTTGTGTATTTTTGTGTGTGTGTGTGTGTGTACTTTGGTGTGTATTGTCCAACAGGGTCGTATGGATGAGGAGGTGCAGGGTCTGCTACTCCAGATCCTGAGCATGACGCATAAGGATTAGTAGGGACATTGAGCGTTACAGTACCTGCCAGTCTCCTCTAGTCCTTATACAGGTCAAGAAAATGCAGCTCCTGCACAGCAACCTATGGGACCCAACATTATTCATATAGATAACACTCACAGAAAACCAAATGCGAGTGATCTGTGTTCAGAAGTAGCTGCATGCCTACAGTACAGTAACCTACACACAGCCGTAGAGCTTGACTGATAACCAAGCAGTGAAACGATAGAACTGTAGAGTGCCTTCATGGCTGGAGAGATACTTGATTAATGTGCAGCAGCCTACAAGTCAGGGGTTTATGGTAGCACAGAGTGAATGTGGATAGATAGTTGTAATTTGAAAGATGGAATCAGGTGTATTAATTGTGTGATGAGCCTACTGATTTTATATGATATTCTTATAATAAAGATGAAAAACAAACTACTCTCTTGCTATCGAGCCCGTTCTTTATACAACTGTTCATGCACGCATAGATTGAACAGAAAGTAGCCTTCTAGAGTCACAGCTTCTACACTATCCCTTGCATCTATTTTTGGGTAATGGATATCTGAAGTCTTAATTTGGCTGTAGCATGTGCACATGGAAAGCTGGACAGCTGAGCTTACAGTGGAGCTGCTGCATTAGCTGGTACATTAAGGTGACAGGAAGACTGACACAAAGGACAAAATACCCTTTGAATTTTACCTTCATTTCAATTCATTTTATTGACAAAAAACATTACATTTAATCAAAGAAGAAAAGGTACAAGAAAGTCCTGAGAAAGCAAAAGGGGTGATTTGAAAAAGTTGCATTAATAATTTTGACCTCACTGCAAGCCTTGTTGCCCCACTCTCCCTCTCTGTGCCTTCACAAGGCTGCAGCTCAGAACTGTAGACGACCTGATTGATTAGATATGTTGCAATTGGAAACAGAGGCCAACAAAAGCCATATGACCCACCTCCAATGAGATTTGAAAGTACTGGCTTGGCCAAAAGGAGATAGTAAAAATCCTCTCAATGCAGCCTAGGATCAGAAATAAAGCACAGGCAAGTCACTGACATGTACAGACTCAGTCATGGCATAGGACAACCAACAAGTGATGTATTTCCCTGAGTCGGGACACATGGAGAATTTAATTTCATGTCCGGATGCTCAGTCTTTCAGATCAACCACTGCACAGGAGTGCTATGGCTTCATACTAAGAAAAAAATAAACATTTGCTGAAGGGCTTGAATATTATCACTGCTCTGAAGGACGCACATAAAGACAATGACAATCATGATACAAGACAGAGTATTGAAACATTATTCACTCCGAAACAAGAGCAGCTTACATCACCGTTCACAATTATAAGAGCTTAATCATCCTGAAGTTTGTTCATTCATTCATTGGCATGGCAAGAAAACTAGTCTTTTGCAATAGGAGCATAAATGCACATTATATACACTGTTGCCCTCCCCAGTGGTAAAAGCAGACAGAGATGCCTGTCTCTGTAGTTATTAAGGCACTGAAATTCGAGGGGCTGGGGAAATGCAGATCTGGATATACTGAGTTTGTATGCAGAGTAACAGTTGCTCGTAACAGAGGATGCAGTATTCATTTGACCACAGAGTACAGTCTCTTTCTGACCAATAATCTTCACAGGCTTACATAACACATACAGTATGTCTCTACCAAGTTCTGATCAGCCATTACAAACACAACACAAACTAATGATATTGTGGTAAATGTGATCAAACTTCCCACATTCAAGGCTATGTACATCCAATGGACTGTCTATATGTAGATATAGTATGAGATGACTATATTGTAAAAGAGGGCAAAAGTGATATCCAGCAAGTTGTTCTCTGTAACGATCAGGGATGTTTTCAATACAAATTCCATAAAAGCATGATTTAAAACACTGGAATGTGGTCCTGAGATTATAATGGATAAATCAAAAAAAGTGAATCTATGGCCAAGGTAACAGGTAATAAATCTAGCACTGCATTATGTTCGGTGTGTATCCGTTGTGCCATCTCAGAGTCAGGTACTGCATACCTGTGAACATGTAACAAGAAACAGTCTTTACATTCCTATGAAACAGACATTTACTCCATTGTCTCTCACAGCCATAGTAAAATATGACCACATTTCCTGCATTTGCACTGAAATGAACTGATGAATATTGAACCTGACATCTCTTGTGTTTTCATATGTGCACCAGATAGTCAGTGAGAGTTTTGTTCTGGCGATTTTCATGATTTGTTCGGTGAATCACACAGAGCCAAGTTCACTGCTCTGTGTGTGACTGGCTGGTCAGGAAAGCCGTGGTAGACTGGAAGACCATCACTGTTATAGGCGTTGTAGGACTTTACTTCCACGTGCATCAAATCCCTGTGAGATTGACTGAGGACGGCTCCTGACCGAATGGTTGTCTCTTTAACGTCTGACATCAGTTGACAATTTTCCAGCTCTGGGATTAGTCAAAAAATGGACTCTGGTTCAGATAGGAAGGTTTGTTAGCTTAATGACTACATGCTGAGGAGTTTAGGACAGATGAGGGATAGTTTGGTTGAGCCTGGTATCCAACAGAGAGAGTTAGTAGAAGGAGACGTAACATGTCTCGCTATCCTTGGTAGCCATGTCCATGGGAAGAGGGTATCAGTGATGTCCCTTAGTCCCAGATAAAGATCCAACTGGGCTAAATGGTTTACGCATTCAGGTTTCTCTGGGGTTTGCATGGGCACATGGGAATTCGCCTCTGGATCCTGGTAGACAAGGGAAGATATGTCAGCATTGTACATCTAAGTGTCAAATGTCTGATATGAAATAAACTACCCATTGTTGCATGCAGGGATGTAGTGGTAACATAAAAAGCTGAGAAAACTAAGAATTCTAATTGATTATCCCCACAAAGTGAAAAACAACCAATTATATTTTGATATTTTTCTGATATTTTATTTTCTTGAAAAGATGTAATTTTCATGCAACTTACATCAGACACATACTTCTTACCATAAGGTATGCTATGAATTAAGTAATAATAGTCTTCATAAAGATTTATATTGGCTTGAAATGGTGGTTTTATCCTCCACTACTTCCCTGACTTGTCTGCATTGGCAAGTCATTCTCATATACTGCATGCTTACCGTCCCATGCAGGGCTGGATGGGTCACTGTTTCCTCCTGACCACCTGTTTGAGGTGGAGCTCGCTCTCCGCTGCGACAATAGGCAGCTCGTTCTTCAGGTGGTATGAGATGAGGTGGCTTATGCTCTCAAATAACATGTCTTTGGTGCGGACCTTTATGGAGGACAGGAAGAGATGGGGGGAGGGTGTCAGTGATCATGTTGAGTCTGCATGAGACTTCCGTAAAGCCTGTTTGCCATATTGAATGACAGTCATCATCACAAATCTACATTAATAACAGCTAATGAAGTATTATCAAATGTCTTCAGAATTAAATGTATGGGCTTCTATAATTTCTTTGACATCCTTCCTTTCCTTACTTTCTCATTAGACAAATTAACAACCATCTCTGCAATGACAACCAGTGCAACTAATATTTTCCAAAAGTCATGTTTGAGCTAAGACTCACCACTCCCTCGGGGTCGACCAGCAGCAGGTGTTTGGGCAGGCCACAGTGCATGCCGGTCAGGACGTACTGTCCTGGGTTGGTTGTGCTCTCCCGGACCAGGAAATCTCCATCTCGGACCAGGACTTTCTCCGCGTCTCGCCGGCTCATGCGGCCGTGGTACCAGGCCTCCCTGCGGAGCTGCTCCTCGGTGGGGGCCACGGGGGCTCGCCTGCGTGGAGGGCTGGGCCACTGGTCCTCCAGCACCACCACCCCTCCCCCTCCACCCAGGGCACCAGGACCTCCAGCAACAGCAGACACACCGGAGCCCACAGCTCCTCCACTGGCCTCATGCAGCTTCAGAGCATCTTCGAAGGGCCCTGTGGGAGACCACGGAGCAGTGACAGACTTAAAATACAAAAACATTAATTCCAAAGCATTCACGTGGGATGTATACTACCAGTCAAAAGTTTGGACACACACTTTTTCTTTATTTTTATTACATCTAAAGACATCAAAACTATGAAATACCACAAATGGAAATATGCAGTGACCAAAAAAGTGTTAAACAAAAAATCTGGATAAATCCCATTTCAAAGATAAAAAAGTGAGTTTACTTTCCACTGTCTCTGTAATCATAATACATCACTGCATACCAAGCAAACTCTCAGGACTTACTCATGTCAAATATGTCTTTCTTGGGACTATCGGGTCCCCTGGCCCCTCTGTGTCCATCGGGCCCCTGGGCCAGTGAGTCCAGCCCGTCCAGACTCTGGGTGTTGACGTACAGATGCTCCTCATAGTCTCTGCTGCTGGGCGGCTGGCCGTCGGCGCGCAGGTAACCATCTGATGTCAGAGCTGAGAAAGACAGGCACTATCAATACAGTACAAACTTCTGTCTGCATGTGTATGTGTATGTGTGGGTGTGTGTAATACATTTTGTATTTTTATTGTTTTTTAGCTTGTTGCCCCCTCTAGTGGTTAAAATCACTCTTTGAAAGTCTAAGAACTTTGTGCACAGATAATGTTATAGCTAATGGGTCTTACATTTCCACAAATGAGCAGTTGCATATTTAGGCCAGTTGCAGTACTAACAGTGGTGGGGGGCGTAATGTTATGGTCCTAAATTATATAAATATTATTGTATGTAGCCAATAGATAAAGATGCATTCTTCTCCACAATATAAATTTAATCTAAAAGATATCAAGTGTTCATTGGTATTTACAGATTGCAGATTTTTAGGGTGTCATCATTCCTCAGTACACTGTGCAGACGATATTCGAATCATCAATATGGGCAGAGATAAATAACAAAGGCTCTCTGCTGTGGCAATGTTGTCTCATAGAGTAGATTGCTTGTATTTCACAATGACAGATGAAAGACTAGACCACCTCTGTTAAACTGGGGTCAAAGTTTACCAGCCAGTTATTTTGTTCTAGTTGTTATACCTCTGTATTGCCACATGGTGTCTCACCTGAGCTGCTGTTGGTCTCAGTGTCCCAGTGCAGTTCATAGCACAGCTGACCAGAGGGGTAGGACATTGGCTCTCTTCTAGCTGGTGAGCCCATCTACAAACACACACACCAAAATGACATTCTTAGATATCATGGACACATTTATATGTCAATCTGAATGGTAACTCTTGCATCTCTTGTCCCCACATAATGCTGTTTTGAAGCACTCTATTTGAAATGTTAGCTACAGTATGTCACTTGAACAAGCTGCAGGGAAAGAGGAATGATTTCTCTCACCCATTAGGCAATACAAGAGCCTGGGCTGTGGGCTCTTTATGTAATCATATCTTTTGCTGGCAATTATAGTGCAGGCACATCAAGAAGACAGTTATGGAGTATACTTTAACGCTCTGACGGTTGAATTCCATGTAAACAATATGGGGAAGGAGCAGCAAAGCATATCAGTCACCGGTTTATGAAGCAGAGATCAAAGAGTTTAGCCTGAACCTGGCTGTCACTTACTGGCAAAGGTCAGTCACGAGCTACTTGATTTTGACCAGATGTAGCTTCAATTATGTCTGTGATAAAGTTAGAAGACGAGGTTGGAAATTACACATTGCACATGTTTTCTCAGGTGCTTTCTTGGAACATCTCAAAATTTGGCAGAGGTGGCAATACTGGTGCTGATTAGTTTTGAGGAAAAAAATAAAGCTGCAATACCGGAATGCTCATCCCAATTTCCAGTTAGAGAGTTGATGAAACATTAAATACAATTGAACCTTGAACCTTTATGTAATTTCCAAAATCATGCCTGGAGGTTCACTTGTGCCGCTACCTTGCTCTGTGGCTGGGTGTGGATGTGACCCAGCAAGGCTCCACCCGGCCTGATCCTGGAGTCCACCACACCCCCAACAGGAGGCTCCTTCCCTGGGATGCTGTTGTAGTAGTCGTGCTCAGAGGAGTCCTCATCCTCCACCCACGATGGCTCCTCTGTCCTGATACTCCTGAGGGAGGAAAGACAACCACAACAGTCAGGATCCAGGAAGTAACCATGTGTAAGTAAAAGGAAAAGTTTAGTCTCTTAAGTCTCAGTGATGTATTCTTTTTTATTACAATGTGCATGAACATACTAACACTAAAAGTAATACTACTGATACCAATGCCAATACTGCTAGTACTAAAACCGCTATTAAAACAACTACTACTAATACTAATGATAATAATCCTAATAATCCTAATAATAATAATACTTTTGACAAAGTTTTGAATTCTCAAATGGATTAAGGCTTCAGCTCAGATGACATCTCCACATCCAAAGTTATCTATATAAATCTCCTAATGTCTAGAGCTGCTATTGCCGGCAGCAGGATGCTGTTCATTTGAAACCAGAAGAGAAAAACTAGTCTGGAGTTCCTCCTGTGTCCTCAGTGGAACCACAAACACCTCAGGTGGTCTGGTGACAAGGGAAGAAGCCCTGAGCTCTCAATAACAGGCTTTGATATTTGTGAGGATCAGAATTGAAAGATGGATTCTGAGGTAATGTAAGAACAAGGTATCATATCTCCTTCTAATGAACAAGAAAGAAATCAGAGAGTTTTGTATCCGGTTTTTGTAATGCAACTCAGTTCTTTGCCCAGGATGCCCGGCCAGTCCAGTTTGATAACCACCTTGATTGATTAAGGCAGCAGAGTAAACTTCCTCTATCCTCCTCCTATCCTTGCTGCAAATCTTTTTTATAAATAATCATGATGATGCACTTTCCATAAGTGGAAATGATGGCTGAATTTAAGTGGGGTCTCACCTCTTGTAGTTGGCTAGTAGCTGGACTGTGAGTCTGTGCACAGCAAATTTTCCAGTGATTTTTTTGTGTTTTTGTGAAGTGTTGATTGGAGAGTTGTTCACTCATAGAACCGATATGGCTCTGGGGTGTGTGTTCAAACCTATCTAAATGTGTTAAATTAACTCTGATGGGGGTGGACTTATATAAACACTGGTTAAGTGTTGCTTTTTACACTCTGAGTCAAATTTTATGATGTGTGAAGGTACCACTCCATAGAAGCGGGCTGTGGAGATACTCTCATGTTTTTCATCTTTTCATGGAAGCCATTGTTTTAGCAGGACTGCTGAGCAACCACTCGATATTATCTCACCTCTCCACTGAAGCCATGAATTTAGGAAAGCTGCAAAGGAACTATTTCTCATTATCTCACCTCTCCATTGAAGCCATGGTTTTGGGAGGACTGTGGAGGTACTGTTTGAACTGCAGCTCGAAGGCTTGGCCAATGGTACTGATGACACTCTGGGCTAAACCGTCTGAGCACTCCAGGATGTGACATGCTGCAGGAAATCAAAGAGGAGGGTCGGTGGGGTAAAGACATTTTTCCAGTTGGCACAGGTTTTCAGGAGTAAGCTCCTGGCCCAAATATTAATCCCATTAATTGAAGAGTTTCATTACAAAATGCTATTTGTCAATTTTGAGAGTATTTTTTTGATGGAGGTGATCCCTTGCTCCAGAATATTACATATATTGTATAATGACTAAAGCCAAAACTTTAGTAATACTTCATAGTAAGCTTTACTTTCATATCAGGAATTGCTTCATAGGAGATGGTGTTTTTTTTGTCCAAATGGTGGATAAGTCAGAATGAAACAGCATCTTGATAAACAAGTGGCAGTGAAGCAAACAAACAACGCAGTATTGTATGTGCATGGTTATGAAACAGGCAGTGAGGCTGAAAGAGAAGCTTTTCAGGAGATACCTCTCTGATTGACTGGGTCTTTGGCCACATACGCAACATAGTCGGGCGTGTCCTGCAACAGACAGGAGGAAAAACTCAATAAGGCCAGATGAATTAGGGGTATATAACTAAATTAAAGCCCTCGTTGATTCTTTGGTCATGATATTGGAAACCAGTCAAATGCAACCTAGCCAGATGTGCAGTCTGCCAAAAAGTCCATTCCAACAACACAGAGGGGAGCAGGGAATAATACATTGCACTCACTGTGTCTCCCCCAGAGGCAAATGAGATGGACTGCATGGGATGGTGTGCTATCACCTGAAAAGATAAATGGATAAAAACAGAAGCAGAGGTTTGCCAATATTCTTCACTGTTTCATTGTATCATTGATTAAAATGGATATATTCAGAATATTCAGAATCCAACAGATTCTTCTGATCATTCAAAGATATGGGTTTTGAAGGCCAGTACCAATACTGATATTTTTAGACTGAAGCTGCTGATAGCTGATAGCTGCTGAATTTTCATACCAAAGACTTACAAGGATTCAATATTTTCCAGGTTGGAAAAGCCTCGATCATCGGACATTAATGATCCATTTACCTACACTAATTGAAATTCTTTTCACCCTTAAAGCAGGATGACCCACAGCACCAATTCAATAGCAGAGGAAATGCTGGGATCCATTAGGCCTATAAACATCCTCCTGGATGATATATGATATTTAATAAAAGACTATCGGTCTAACCCCAGTACAGATGAACTTATGGTAGTTTAGCAGTGTCTAACCTGTCGTGTGGTCGGGATGAGCAGACTGAGGCCCTCTATGGAGATATTGACTGCAATACTCATGCCAGCAAAGCGCAGGTTACTCTTCCCCATGATGGACTGGAGAGCTTTGTTCAGGGCCTACATGGCAAAAAGACAGCGGATGGACTAATTATCACACAGTTAATACTCTAAGTTGAGATGTCACATATACTTGTCTTCAGACAAAAAATACAATAGTAATACATGTTAAAAAAAACAGGCACGTAGATACACATACATGCACATGCATGATGGCCCCCACACACAGACCAAAGACCAAATAGTCAAATATTGACTGCAAATAATTAGTTGCAAATAAATCTGTTTAAACCTACTTGGAACAACAGAAAGGTAGGGTTTACCATATCAAAACAATCCAGAAAGCATCAGACAAGTTGTCAGTCACAAAATGTACTAAATTGACTTTCTGGCACTCATGCTAAGGATTATTTGCAAATACTATCTGATCCAAGTCTGATGCACACATTGCACACAACAGGATTACAACTTTACTATTACCTTCTTCCTCCAAGCCCCTTTCCCACCAGGCACAGCGTCACACAGCCTGTTGATGGCTTCCCTGGTTAGAAGAATGAAGAAAGGTCAGAGGTCACAATACCATAATAGGAGGCCACTGGCCACTGATCAACTGGCTACTAGGACACATGGATGATCTAGAAATCATGTGTATTCATGCTGACTGTGCATCCGCATAATGAATGATTCAATACGGTGGCAACAAAAAATAAATTCACAAACTTTTAAACAAACAAAGTTTTAAACAGTTGAGCAAAAGTGTTCAGGACTATACAAAATTGCAGCATCACAGTTATGGACAACCTGAAGATAAACATGAACAGCAGCTCTGTGCTCCTTCCCTCAAGCCAAGGTCATAGGTCACAGATCCATAACAGTTCAAAGGTCAAGAAAAGGTTGCCAGCAGGTCAACTCACAACGTACCAGATGAGCTCTGGTTACCACTGATGGCCATGGTTTATATGATCAAAATCAGAATCATGTCTTCATGAATATCAAACTCATGTCAAACTCACAGTTTGAAATAATAATTAGGTAATAAGAGAAATGTCATTACTCAAGGTAAAATAAAGTGTCTAGGGTCCCTGATGTCTGTAGTCCGTCTCTCTGCTTGTTCAAGGCATCATTTATTTCACATTGTTTATTTTCCTCAGTCCAGTTCTCTCAGCCATTGGAATTTGCAGAAATGGTACATCTTTGTGATGAGGCTGCCATAACTCCTGGGAATAGCTGTCTAATGGGTGTTTATGGGCTCTGTCCCAGTGAGGTAGTCAGATATAACGAGGAGCTGAGGCTGGAGCTCTCGCTCTGACTGGGGACGGGAGTCGAGAACCCAGCTGCCCCTATCAAGTGGCTCGTAAATATTTAAAAAGCAGCGTCCCGGGCCCCATCTCGAGTAAAGGTCTTCTCAGGGATTTTTGAAAAAACACCACAATGTTGGAGTGACTCATGTTGACGAGAGGGCGGTGGGAGGAGAGAGGTGGACTGTTGTTGTTGTTTTTGTCTGCAGTCTCTGTGTCTTTCCTGCGACAAAATGCTGCGCCTCATTCTCCCTGGTGTTGCTGTTTAATGACTTAACAGAGTGACACAGCCAGATCTACCAAAGAGCCTACTGTTGGGAGGACACAGCTTCTGCAAATCCACGACTTGAAGTACATTTTTGAGATTCTGAGGCCCACCGACAGATTTGTTTTAGTATTCCAGGACTAAATGAACTGTATGGCAGCTGATTTCAGGGGCCTACAAGTCAACAAGCTAAAGAAATGAGGCCAGCTCTGGACGCATGGCAGGCTCTGACTTTAAAAGGCTGCTTTTGAATTAGATCCACATTGTGTTATGCAACAATTCACATAAAATGTGCTGTAAAAAAAAGTTTGTTAGACTGATTGAGTCAATACATCATGGATCCATGGCCTAGCTGGCCAGATGAACAGTCGTCTGTTCCCCAAGGATTCAGAGAGCCGGGCCTCTTGCCCTCAGCATCACTAGGGAATTTGGAGGTCTTTTGTAAAGTAGCCAGTGACAAATGGCATTATACAAAGCCATTTCTCAACCACCAACCACCATAACCAACAGAATCATACAAGGATGTCAAACAAAACACATTCATTATGAGTACACTAAACTGAACACAGCTAAGCTTGTTATGTCACGCAATTAATCGTGATAAAGTAGATAACTTAACCGGATGTAAGCAGCTTATGCAAAGCATCTTTTCTGTCTTTGCTCATCTTTGTTTTGCTGTTTTGTTTTGATGCCCCCCCCCATGTGAGTCACAGCAGACAGTATCCAGCGGGGTGCGTTCATGACGACCACTGCAGCTTTCCACAGTCATTAGCGAACATCATCAATAATAGATCTCCCTCTATCACTCCATCTCTGCTGCCTCCTCCCCCCTGCACTTAAGCCTTGGATGCATGGTGGGCTCCGATTACTGCCGATCGATTATGGAGGAGAGAGAGGAGGGTGAGAGAGAGAGAGACAGAGAGAGAGAGGGAGAGAGAGAGAAAGAGGGAGTGGGGCGGTGCACTGCTCCCATGAGGCCTAGGATTGCAAAGAACCCTGCTTTCATAACAATAACATCACATGTAGCATACAAAAACACACAGAGACAGATATGCTACGACCCATAGTTTTGACCAGTCACACCACTGAAATTGTAGTTCTGTTTGCTGCAGTGATACATTGACATCTCTTAACTGAGAGACGCAACACTGTATTGCTGCCATTGTGGAAAAACATTGTAATGCCAGTTTTGGTTATTTTCACGTTTACTTGAATTGGAATTTAATTTCCACTATCCTTAACTGTTTGAGCATGATTTGGGACCTTATAGACTGTGAAATCCACGACTAGAATTGAAAAAATGTTGGCTGTCCGAATGAAAAGAATGCAGGTTTTTCTACATTCCTGAAAAGCTAATTGAAATAAGCTACAGGTTTGTGTGTATTTATTAAGTATTTTATAATGAAAGCACGTAATTGGGATCGCTCACCAAGTCCCCTTCACTGTCTCTTTCCTTATGACCTGAAATGAAAAGCTAAAATAAACCCTCCTTCTCTCCGATGCTTGAGAAGTACCAGCCCAGATCTGACAGGTCTGATGATAGTGATTTGGTGTCATAGTGACTGATCCTTTTGTTAATCCTATACAGCTTGGATCAAATTCTCCTGACTCACCACAACCATGAGAGATAGTTAACCTCCAACTTACCTCGTCACCTGAGTCCGTGTGTTGAAGTCCAGGGAGCGCATTGATTTCAGCACCTCGATGCAGCCCATGTACTGCATAGACACAGATCGAACAGAGGAGAAAACATGTTTTACCATACAGTACAGATTTCAGTCAAGATTAGATGTTCCTTTGAGTTAAATTATGAGTTTAGCATGTATAGTACTTTTAGTGCTGGATTAATCGTGGGTCCTCCACTGATACAGGAATACCAATGAAGAGTTTAATTTCAAAACAAGATATCCAACATTTAAAAAATGTGACACCTCCTCCAAAATGAATGCTAGCATGAAAACCAAATCCACTATTGTCAAAGTTACTAGCTTTCTGAAGGCCTTTTCTTGCATAATAAATGATATAATCATAACTAAAAACCTTTCAAATTGTCTTTCAGTGGCCTTCCCACTCTTCCAAGGAAACATTTCTGGGGGAAACACTGCTATACATGATATGGAATCTACTGTTGGTAATTGTGAGCTTTGTGCTTTGTAATCTAGCTAGACAGTGGCTAACAGCCAGCTGAGTGGCTTCCTAATGGCCGTCAGGTTGGGGTGCTAATGGCATCTTGACTAGATTAGCAGCACTAAGAGCTGCAAGACATGGACAAACTGTGGCTTTGCAGGCCTCTGAGGAGTATGAATGTGTCTGTGTGTGTGTGTGTGTGTGTGTGTGCAGGTCATGCATGTCAGGACGTCCTGGACTAATTTGCGAAGCTGTGAGGTTTTCATGCAGGGATGCAGTGGTGGATAAATTCACATTTTTGTTCGTAAAATAGTTGACCTACCTGTTTCAGCTAATGCAAATCTTTATGATAGTAAGTGGTATCAGACTTATTCATGAAAATAGGCTTTTAAAAAGGAAATAAAAGATAAATGAATACTACTATATTCTTGTATTCAGCCCTGCATGCAGTACGCATGAGTATTGAAACTGAGAAAAAATTACTTCAAAGCTCCTGTTCTGACAAAAAGATTTGGGTACAAAATATAGATCATTTGTGTGATGTGTATCTAAATCCTTGTCATAACCTTTGACCGTTAAAAGATACAAAAAATAGCTATTGCTGTTTATTTTTGTAGGTAATATTGGTGATTGTTGATCACCAACTGGAGGTCATAGTTTACCAGCCTTTTACCAATACATCACAGTTTCCATACATGCCCTACTTTAAACAACACACCATAAGAGAGTTCTACTCATATCCCATAATGTCAAACTCTTTATAGGTCGTAGTAGCTTGGCTGACTTATTTTGCCTTTGTCAGACTAATTAGGTGCTACATCATTTACATCCTGCCTGTTCTACTTTGGTTCAAACTCAATCAATGTCATATTTAAAGATGTTTCCAAGACTGTTATTGAGACAGACCAAGCAGCAGCCACACACACACAGCCACACACACACACACACATACACACACACAGACACACACACAGACACAGACACACACACACACACACAGCAACCCTTGAGCCTGAGAGCTTAATGAGCTTTCTAACCAGATTAGGAGACAGGGGGAAGTCTTCCATCAGGGAAATTGTCTCTCCTACTCTCTCTTTTTTCTTTGCCTCTCTCTGTCAATGCCTCCATTGTCACACTCTCAAATTCGACGATGCAATGCATCCCCTCTTCTATCACTCTATCTGCACTCCTACCCTTTCGGCCAAGTCTCTAACACACTATTCTTGTAACCAGGGACACAGGCTTTCCAAGAAGCATTCCTCAGAAATTCAAGGAAATTTGCATCTTCTTTTGAACTTCCCTGCATCATGGCTGCCTTCCTTGAGGGAAGTGATATCTATTTATTATATTAGCTTATGTAGCCTGGCTGTCAGTGCTGTAGAAGACCTCCTGTGCTCAGTTTATTATCTCATATCTGCTGCTTATCGAGGCTCCTTCTACTAACGCAAGGCCAGACCAAGAGGCATGTATGTTTTGAATGGATGGATGCACAGATGGACGGATGGATGGACAGATACTGTGGATAGCTGGATGTTATCAAACAGTATCTGGATGGTGTAAATAACTAATGATGGTTGACTGGTTGAGGATTATTGCAAAATTGGGTACACATCCTTCATACTTTTTTGCACTTGTCACAGCATATTTGAGAGCATGTGACCGATAAATTTACTCAGTGACCTTTCCACTTGCAAGAACATCATAGAAGGGGCTTGCTGCAAATTAGACTACTATAGCGCAGTAAATTGTTCTACATTGGCTGGAAAATAGCTGGCTGATTTTATAATTGGAAGGGAAATACTGTGCACCAGTTAAATGGATTGTTAGCTAGCTAAGTGTATAAAATGATAGCAGGCTGGTTTTTATGGCTGTCTAACTGATGGCGGGTTTGGCAGCTGCAGGGTTCGCTTGATGGGTGCATTGCGGCGCCCCAGCTGTCAAAGATGGCAGATGCAGGCCAGACACAGCTGCCTGGCCTGGCTGTGTGGGCACAGAGGAAGTGTCAGAGAGGAAACAAACGCTAAGGATCCTGTCTGAGTCTGTCACCTCCCAGTGGAGGAGTGTTTGTGTATGGTTTTGTGTGTGTGTGTGTGTCTGTGTCTGTGTCTGTGTGTGTGTGTGTGAGAGAGAGAGAGAGAGAGACAGAAATAGAGACAGAGAGAGCTGTGGGCTATGGTGGCTGTGCAGAATAAAAATGGCACAGCGCAGCAGAAATCTACTGTCACTGTGACACTAATACATGCAGCAAGTGCTCCTCCCTGCATAGATTTACCACTGAATCACACATACTGCTCAAGCAGCCATGAAATCCATTTTGCACATTAGCTCACACTGATAATCTAAAATTATTACACTTGCAGTTGACCACAGTAAGCTGTTAACAGGTCAGACTGATAAAATATACTATGCATCTGATATGTATGTTTTCTTGCATGTTTAACGGAATAACATGTTAGTAAATAAAAAGACATTAATCAGACATGGTGTTAATATGAGAGGAGCACATGTTGTTAATATGAGCCTAGGGAAGCCCCTGCATGGTGTTGAGAGCTGTAACGTACTCACCGCTGATCCTAACACAGATGGACCCCTCCCAGCCCCTGCCGTCCAAACCTCCTCTTCCATATCACATGATGCAAATGACTGTGATTAAATGTAATTGAATATAGGAATGAATGGTGCCTGTGTAATGCCATTAGAAAGCGTGCTTGGGCCCTAGACTGGGCTAATCAAGAGCCATGTCATTAGTTTGAGGCTGGAGGAGGGGGGGGGGGGGGGGGGAGAAGTGGCGAGAGGGGCGGAGGCGAGCGGGTGTGGGGGATCGCTGAGGGGAGATCATTGACATTGACGTCAAGCAGTCTGCCTGGGATGGTAACCCTTTGTGAACACAAATCACTAGAAGGCTGATAAAGATATCTCTTCAGTCACTGCACAAGCCGCGTGGCTTTCATAACACAAAATGGCTTATTTCATGTATAATCAATGCCATCTTTCTATCAGGAAAGACAGTGTAATTTCCTATTTCTGGATATAGCCTGATCTTATCTGTGATAAAATCATAAGGAGAAATATCTGCAAAGCTATTCTGTATAAAGAGCATTCAAGCATATTATAATGATGACAATACTTATAAGAAGATTGAGATTCATTGTGCTGATGCATCGTAAATCTAATTTAAAATCTAAAAGATAAAATCTTTTCTCATTCCACACATGAATGTAAACAATCTAGCAACCACACAAAGCACGCCACTCCCACATGCTTCCTCATATTGGATTTCAACTACAGCTCATTTAAACTGTAATGCTTTGGATTTCTTATTTATGTTACACATCATTACTAAAACAGCCACCAGGCATAATGTTGTGAAGTACAGTCAGGCATGGGTTACAGGCACTATATATGGACGGTTATTGTATAACTACAGTTTCCCATGCATATAACTTATGGTAAACAATACAGTAGAGCAACAATGGTCCTGATAACTATAGTCCATGCATGTATCATATAATTTCATTGTTTATCTCTCCACCCTGTGTGCTGCCCTGACGCAGTCTCCCAACCAGCCACACCAAGCCATTTATCTGGATTAAATTATGTATTCCTCA
Source organism: Centroberyx affinis (assembly GCF_046629955.1). Classification (NCBI taxonomy): domain Eukaryota; kingdom Metazoa; phylum Chordata; class Actinopteri; order Beryciformes; family Berycidae; genus Centroberyx; species Centroberyx affinis. Next base: position 127,742 of record NW_027279869.1, read on the forward strand.
GCCCGCACCACATGGGCTGCATAACAAACTGCCTGGCACTGTGGTGTCCTTTTGTTTCCCACCCAGATAGAGAAGCCTGGAAATGGGGTCGTTAATATTATGTGATACAATGGTTCCTGTGAGCAGGCAATTGTACCCAGTTGTTACATCATGTGCGAGTATTTACATTTGGAAAAAGTTAGTACTTTTCTGGTTTGCTTGTAAAACAACATCAGACTTGTTAACAAATTCGAACAAACAATTCAAAACCTGATGTAAACACTATCAAACTGTTCTGCAAGGAAACAAATCCTGAATTAAGTGAATGGTTAACTTCCAATACAATGAATGCACACAGTGAAATAAGATGAGAGTAGTCTGTAAGTCTGCATTGACTCACCCTGACAATATAGGAGGCTCCTGGTCCTGCAATCTTCTTGTCGGGGTGCAGCCAGCCTTGGGACGGCTTGTGGATGAAGCTGCCCTTCTGGTTGAAGTCTTCTCCCCCCAGCCACATGCCTTCCACTCTTGTCCTGCGGCTCATTCCTGACCTAGAGCTGCTGGAGCCCCCGGGGCTCCCTGTGGCCTCCATGGCCCCAAATCCGTGGCCCCCCGGACCAGCTGAGCTGGCTAGTGCGGCTGCTCTCTGCCCTCGGATGGCCTGTAGGGAACAGGGGGTGACACACACAGGGTCACAGGAGTTAAGCACCGCAGCTAGACTGGCCACGGGGCCACTGGCTGAGGTCGCACCACCGGGCCCGTGTGATGATGAGGAGGAGGAGACAGAGGCCTGGGAAGGAGCTGCTGCCGCCTTGCCCGAGTCCTTGCTAGAGCTGGAGCTGGAGCTGGAGTTGGACGGGCTCCGGCTGAGCAGGGAGTTGGAGAACTTCCACTGAGGCATCTTGGGGATGAGCATGCAGAAGGTGGTGGTGGCGTCCTGCTCCCCATCCAGGCAGGGGGAGTCGGCCAGGGCTGCAGCCCCGGCAGAGGAGGAGGACCTGGCGCTGGGATCCAGAGGAGGCAGGGGAGGCAAAGGCAGGCTGGGGGTGGAGGAGGGGACCACCGGTGTGGCCACCACTTTGCCGCTCATGGCTAAGCTCTGCATCAGGTCGTCGGAGGAGGTCACAGAGTCGTTGCGAAAGCGGCCATACTTTGGCTTAAGGAGCATGCCCGGAGGAGCCGCCTGAAGCAGGGGCTGAGAGGGGGGATAACTGATAGAGGATGAGGGGAAAGGGGAAAGGGGAGGGGGAGAGGTGTAATGGAGGAGGGGGAAAAACTGGAGAGAAAATCTTCTGGGCAGAGTCCTATATCCTGGTCAATGTTGACTGAACGCTGTCCGGTCCTCTCCCACTCACACACACACACACACGCTCTCCCACTCTCATGCCGCTCTCCTCTGCATCTGAGCTGGCCTGCTCCCGTTCACTGCCTTGGGCTAGCTCGCTCGTACGCTCCCACACTCTCTCTCTCTCTCTGGATGATGTCATTGGGTTATTGCACATCTATTAGCCCTGCCCTGCCCAGCTGCTCTCAGACAGCATTAGCTAAAACACTGCCTGAACCACCCTCTACACACACATGCAAACACACGTATGCATATCAGCTGCACACACACACACACACTGCAGTGCATCCCATTGCTCAATATTTGACACATTATCAAGCTATGGCCGCATGCCTGTGACAATGCCAGAGAACAATGACCTTTTCAACAGACTAACACAGTTTGCTGCAAAACAAACATGAATGCATTTTACATGAAGGTCATTCCATGAATTAATAACCAAACCGAATCAATGAACATTATCTTTTAGCTGTATTGCATAGCTCTGGTGCAGTCTATATATGAATTATGACAAAAAAGAAAGTAATGAAATTAAGGTCTACTGAATACCTCATGCGTGAGGTTGTATAATTTTTAAGTAAGTCTTACTATTGGGCTCTCAAAGTAATATTCATAATGAGAGGTAGACTGCTTCCAGTTACCTGAAATGCTGTCTCCTCTCTCTTCTGATTTTTTTTTTTATTAAGATGATAAATATTGAGTGGATTTTTGAAGAGACTTATCATTAGTTTTACTTACTTGCTATCCCAAGTAACCCAAAAGTTTAATTCCAATATGATATCCACCATTTGAACATGGGACATACAGAAAAAATGATTGCTGTATGAAAGTACTGATGACTACTGAATTTTAATGATATTATCTGTTTTGAGCTCTCTCTTTATAAAATAGTAACATTTTAGATACGCAATCATCTGCATTTTTTAAATATTGAACAATGAATATCAATGACATTCTTTTAAATTGAATATATAGTATTTTGGAATGAAACCCCAAATGCTTGGGTTATATTCAGTCTCTCTGTAGAGGAGTCTTATTTGATGAAATGAATACAAAATGAATACAATCTTGAAAATGGGATTAGATTCTAACCAACAGAAATGACAAATGCAGAACTCTTTGATAGAGTAATACAAAATAAAAGTATTAACTGAGGGATTTATTACAAATGTTTGAGCTCATGTCACAGGATTGTGAGTATATATAGGCAAAATTCTCTAAAGTCTCAACCAATTAGTTTAAGTGTAGGCTGTGTGTGGATGTGTGTGTGTGTGTGTGTGTGTGTGTGTGTGTATGTGTGTGTGTGTGTGTGTGTGTGTGTGTGTGTGTGTGTGTTTGTGCTGATAGAGAATAATTACATTTGTCCTGGGAATAGACAAAAACTTAACTGGCAAAGGAAACAATGCAGCAGTACTCATATGGGACTGCATCAGGGAAAACACCCACCCCATCCCATCTGCTTGAAATCTCTTCCCAACTCCCCTGTCCTCCCAGCCGCCTCCCCAGGGAGCCATCCGCCATCTTCTGGAAGGAAAGCACAGGCCTTTTAGCTCCTCACTCTCACCCTCCCTCCCTCCCTCTCTCTCTCCTTCCCTCACTCTTGCCTTTTCAGTCTAATCATTTTCACCCTCGTCTTTCATTCTCTCTCCCTCCCCTCTCACTCACACTCTTCTATTCTCCCATCTTGCACAAAGCAAGCAAGGATTTGTACTGCACACCTTTCGGGGAAGGTGTGTGTGTTTGGGCAGAGGTGGGGGTCTAGAGCCAACCAACAACAATAACAACATCTTTCATCAGAACAGATAGCTCTACCTCTAACACAAGGTCACGTCTGGCGCACAGGAAGCAGAGGACACAAGGTATTAATAGAAGGCTGATATCTGTTATTGTGTCAGAAATGATCCTCCGCTGAGCACAGAGCGTACACTCAGTTCCTTGGGAAAACAGGACAAGAAAGTACAACTGGCATTAAAGGCTACGAAAGCAGATAAAGGAGCCAAATTAGACAAAAGGCTGAAACAAGAATATGTTAATCAGTCAAAGATAAGGCAGAAGAGGAGTAGGGAGGCTTTATAGATGTGAGTGATGTTTGCATGGATGGTGAAATAGCCCAAGTAGCAGTCAGGGTCATCTGTTATGCAAAGAGAGGAATAGTCAACTGGCTAAATAAGGACACCTACATATACCAGGAAAAGCTTGTTATGTGCTTGACAAATAAGGACAATTGCCTAAATTAAATCAAGCAATTGATTCTGAATCATTTGCAAGCTTCCTTAATCAGCCTGCAGCTTTCGGGTGAGAGATGAGCGTTGTGTTCTCTGTCCAATAAAATGTGACTCAAGACACAACTCAGTAAACAGCCAAAATGTATGTAAAGTACTGTTAACTTACTCTTCATGCTCTTGCGAAACAACTAAAAGAGCCACACAGACTGCTGGCCTGGGTAGAAAATTCAATAAGTCCATTAAAAAACAAAATGCTGAACCAGTTGCACGATATTTGCAGAGATCCAGAAAGAGCTAAAAGTTATTCAGAAAGGCATCAGTGGCAGGAAACTTACCTATCAGGCTTTGAGGAGAAAGAAGATGGAAATAAGATCCAGCCCACTACACTTCCTAAAGGGTTATATCAGAATGAACCACTGCTGTAACGTGTGTAACGAGGCTATCTGGGAGAGAACAATTTCATGTCACTGGCCAGGGGTCCACATTACAACAAATCACACACACCCCCTGAGACACACACACACACACACACACACACAAACCACGATCATCATTGCCACTGCCACCCCACCTTCCTCCAAACAGCCAATCACTCCTTGTTTGTTTGCAGCAGAGTGTAAGAAGTTACTGATAAACCAGATGTAATCGATGCATGTTGACTGATGCATAAGTAGCTGACCTTGGCTTCTTGACAGTACATTCTGTCCCTATTTCTGTAAAAAGACAAGATACTGCAATGACAATATGCATAACAGTAAAATGAATATGGAAAATTTACTTCAAACCAAAACCAACTAAAAAGATTTTTAAACATATAATGTAGCTGTAATAACAATTGTGGTAACACAGATTATACTTTTTTATTTTTCATAGACATCAGTGTGGGACATTATTTCATTTCATTTGATGATACACTCATATAAACAGTGGCAATATCAACCATTCAACTATACTGTGTGTGAAGGGTTAACATTTACCTGCTCACTTTGGTGCTTTGCATGCACAAGTGGAACAAACCATGCTGTGAATGCAGCACCACTCATTAGCAGCCATTACCCTGACAACAGTGATTACTACTAAGAACAACAACATACTTCCAGCACAGAGACCTCAAACCAAACTCTGTTGTTTGGTTAAAATGTAATTGTTCATTCACTGAAGAGTTTATATTTAATGTTGTACAAATCATCCACTGAGAAAGTAACATATTCACGTAAGGCATATAGAAAATACAATGTTAGGTGATGCATTTCTCAAAGTGTAATTCATCCTATCACAGCAGTAATTATTGAAATTTGAAGAAAAAATAAATCAGTCGATGAAAATGTCAATTATGTTAACTTTTTGCATCTTTGCATCTCTAAGAACAATCTATGAATATAAAGTGTAGGAATCCACTCTTACAAAGGATGTCATTTTTAACACATCTGTGTGTCTTCATTGGCACAACACACACTTGTGTTACTTTTCAACACAAGATATGTTAATAACAACACAAGACACACGGATGTGTTAAAAATGGCACCTCCTTTGTAAGAGTGCACTGGAAAAGATACAAAGGAAAAAATTGAGCTTGGTTTGTCAAACACATTTAAATGTCATGCAGACTATAAATATTGTAGCGATGCATTTCAGACTCAGACCAAGGACAAACTAGAAAATTGCCTACAAGCAACTAGAAAAAAAAACATATTACTACTGTAGTTTGGATTTCATTCACAAACACCATATTAACATATTACGTAAGAGACCAATATCACCGTCATTTACAGCGAAGATTATAATGAAAGCTTAATGGTTAGGACTGATTTTCTACCTATGTTTTCTACCTGTTAAACTTTCTTACTAACGTCTTAGCCTACTATTTTAGCCTAAATGTTTAGCCTACGGGCTTTTAAAACGTGCATACAACAGGACGACTGCAAGTTTTTAATGCCAGTTAGAATAAAACACCAATTTGTCAATTGAAATAAACAGGAAAGGATTAAAACAACTGCAGTCATATCAGATTCACTGTTTCGGCCTACTCTCAAGTGAAGACGGAAACCATAGAGACCAAAAATGTTTGACACACATGACTTTTGAAGCAGAGATAATGAAGAAGCGAAGACCTCTACTGATCCCTTATTTTAGGCTACCGCAACGAAGCGCAACGGACCAAAGTAAAAAGTAAAAGTTGCGAGATACAATGCTTCTACCTTCCGTCAAAACATCTAATACATTTGGAGCGAAGTGAAGTGACCCAAAAAACTAAAAATGTGTTTGAACGTTTGAGCTAAAAGTTACGTGTTGTGAAACACGCCCAATTTTGCAGACCGGAAGATGGGCCAGTTTATTTATTGAGTGATTCCTCTTCCCAAGCATAGACGATATTGGAGTCAAGTTAGGGGGTGGGGCCTGGGCTTCTGTTTTGTCCGCGTGCCGCTCCCTTCACCAATCCAGGGAAGGCAGGGGACCGTTTGAGTTTGAAATTTAGGTCCTCTGAAAACAGCGGCAGATGACAGCTTGCGCTCATAATTATCGTTAGTTAGTACTTTACACCGCCCGAAAACAGCTTTCTCAGCATTAACTCCTTATCATCTACTGAAAATGTCGAAAAAGCAGATTTACTACTCTGACAAATACACCGATGAAGAGTTCGAGTACAGGTATGTTTATTGATGTTGACTAATGTTGTTGTCAAAAGTTCGCTAGCTAGCGTTAGCTAACGTTAGATTCGATGGCTTAACATAACGTTTGCTGTCGGTAACTAGGTTGATGTTAGCAAACGTTTTATGTTAAGATAGTTTAATAAAATACATTATCGAATATGTGCGAATTGAATATATACGCTGACAACCTAATAGTACAACCAAAATAACCTCGGTCAGCTCTTATGTAGCCTAACATTAACGTTAAATCGTTCAAGTGGATTTCGAGTTGTTTTGACCGTTGTTTGTCTTAACGTTATCTGAATGTGTTCTTTAACGTTAACGTACTTTAGTCAATAATATCGCAACTTGTTAGAAAAAGAAATGCCCACCAAAACGTACAGGGAAGTCAGCAGTAACGTTATATTTGTCACGTGGGCTTCAAACATATGTCAGAGTTAACTGCATATGGTAATAATGATTCGTTACTACTTCGTACCGTTTTGTCAACCTGCTGTTCTGTGCTCTGACGTTAGTCTTGTCAATGACTTTCATTTGATCTCTCTCCTAGGCATGTCATGCTCCCAAAGCAGCTGTCTAAACTGGTGCCCACCTCCCACCTGATGACAGAAGAGGAATGGAGGGAGCTGGGGGTGCAGCAGAGCCAGGGCTGGATTCACTACATGATCCACAAACCAGGTGAGCAACCATTGATCTGATGGCTCTTACAGGCAGGTATCTTTTAGGCTGTCTTGAAGCTTACATAGACATGGACCACAGCTGTGTATTTATAGTGTAAGAATTGGTGTAACCACTTTATGCTGACAGAATCTCCTTGTTTGTTTAACTCTCCAGAGCCACACATACTGCTTTTCAGAAGACCTCTCCCAAAGGATTGAGTGGAAACCATCTATAACATACCTGATATCATCTACTGATTTGTATCGTCTTTGAACCATACATTTCTCCCATGTACATCTCTCCATATGTTTGAATGTATAGGATAACAAACCCGTATTTATAGTTTGTTTGTTTTTTATTTCAAACTCCTTACATTTTTGGAGGTAATGAGAGGCAAACAGCTAGCCAAGGAGAGTTGAAGTGCCACAACAGTTCTGCTGTGATTGATCAGCTTAGCAACAATATGAAGATGAAAGTTCTCCAGGAAATTTTATATTAGTTGAATACATTTGTTATGTCTTTTCTGATTTCATTTGTTAAGATTGATGTATTTACTGACTGATCATATAGGTCTAGGGTTTTATTTTTCTCGAATGCAAGCCCACATGTTTTTCCTAAAAGAGCTTTCTGTGTTCAAACTTTTATTTTTCTTTAATCTTATTGGTTGCTTTAATGTACATATATTTTTACTAGATATTACACATTTTTGAAAATGAGTCACGTTTTTGTTGATTCTAGAAAAATTATTTGTTGCTGGACAGAACAAAATAAAATGTATTGTGTTACATATGCATTTTCTTTTCAGTGATATTTTTCTATACAATTAATTTTGTCTGTATAATATTCTATTCTACCTTCACAGACAACCTGTTTTTATATGGTGGCTAACTGTTATAAACAAAGTTTTTACACAGGAGTGAGTGATGCTCAGTCAGCTACATTGACAACTAGCGGTGTGACAAACTCAGAGTGTCTGATGCCCAGAGAGTAGGCCGGGGCCCGGGCCTTGTTGACTGTCACCTTCTCTGGGTTATGCGTTCCAGGACCGGGTTTCTTGGTGGCATCTCTGGGTAAGCTGTGACGCCCCAGCATGGAGAACGCTGGCTGTCGGGGCAAATAAACACTTGGGTCTGTTCTGTTGTACCCACAAGGTCCCGGTGTCTTGGATAAGTCCTCAGATGGGCCCCCTGTCTTGTAAAGTCCTGACATTGTGTAGCTTGCACCGGCTGGCTTGTTTGGGACTTGTGGGCCCATGAGTGAAGGGAGAGAGTACTTGTTAGGGGCAGGTACCGAGTCGACGGTGCGGTAGCGTGTGCGAGAGCCCATCGTGTAGGAGGGGGGTCTGCGCTGGAGGTTGCATGGCGGGGCGTTCTCAGGGCTGTATGCTCCTGGGCCAGGTGTCTGGAATATCTCCTCTAGTGAACAGAACAGCTGAATTATTGTCATGCAAAAAGCAACAACTCAACACCATATGGTAGAGTAACTGTCTGTTTGGTTCCCTTCATGGGGGTTCAGATTTTCAGTTGCAGCAGCTGACACTGGAGTACAAGCAGTGTCAAAAACACATGTGATTATATGCGGGGCCCTAATGATATATAATTCAGCATTACATATAACAGTCAATCTGTGAAGTGTTTAAAATAAGCAAAATAGTGTACATTTGCATGTTAGATGTTTTTATTGTCACAATCATGGCTAATAATTACGCGCTCAAAATAAATGTTATTTACCTGTTATGATGGGAACTTACTTGGTCTTTTCATTCTGCCCAACATTGAGTATGCAGGGTTGCCGTCCCTTCCAAAGCGAGTCATTTTTGCATCAATATGGTACTGAGGCCCAGGACTGGAGTCAACACAGTACACTGCAGGAAAAGCAAACATTTCTCACATTAATTCATCATTATTAATCACTAGTGTTGAAAAAAATAACTTTTTTCTCAGTCGATAGGCTGGTTAGATACAAACAAATTCATGAACAACTGAGAAACTATACAATACTGTGTTGTCTCCCCCTATTGGCTATGATTTGACATTGTGTCACTTAGAACTAGTATTTACCATTGAGTGAGTCATTAACCAGGGAACATGGTATATTAGGTGATGTATTTGATAGGATGAAATTGTTTTTAAAAGATTAAGAGATCTATGATTGTAATTATGTAAAATGCCTTGTGGTGTTTATGACATCTATGCTGTCTTTTTTAGCTAATATATGTATTTATTTATTCAGGTTTGTCCCATTCGAGATGGCACCAACACATTTAATTACAGAAAGAAAAACAATAAAAACATAATATGTAATAATAACCACAGATAAAAGTGAGAGAAAGAGGGGCTTACTATTGTTGCTCATCCTGCCATGGAAAGAATAGGCAGGGCTAGTTGGCTTGGTGAAGTCATGGCCAATAAAACCGATGGTGGGAGGGAGTGCATAGCGCCCAGGTCCAGGCCCTACAGACAGAGGGAAATGTCAGAAGGATGGAAGACCTACACACATATTCACCATCACACAAACATCATCATAGATCACAATTAGAGCACAAATGAGACAGATGAGCAATATGGGAGATTGAAAGTGGCAATAGCTTTTATTTAAATCATGGCTTCTGTAGTTCTATCTAATAACCAGGGTTCCTATGCAGGTCTGGGTACTATGGAAAAGTAAGAAAAATGATTCTGACCATTTCCAAGCCTTAAAAGTCATGTAAAAGTAGAGAAAACATGACCAATTTTAGGAACATTTTGGAAATTTGCTATAAGACTGTTGCCCCAGACAGAGATTGTGTATGCCAGTATTGGCATATATAATCAGTAATATCAGTAGTAATAGGTAGTAATAGGCATCAGTAATAGCCTTATAAATAAAAGTCAGTGAGCAATAAATCTACAATGTTTAAAAACATTTCCATCTCATTCACTATATTTTGAAAGGCAAAACTGATCCTGGACTTACATATGCATTCTGCTCTCTGAGACACCTGATAATTAGCAGCCAGTAAGCCTGGAGCTATGAGCCTAAATGACTGTTTTGCATCTGATTGGTGCATATCATGCATGCTGGGTCAGACAGGCAGCTGACGATCCCTAGCTAGAGAGGAGGACAGTGCTGCAGGCAGTGCACAACCACCAAGAAACCTGCGGAAAAGCATTACATCAGCCTACAAGTGTTCAGAGGCATGTGCACAAGCAGAGCTAGTGGGAACATTTTTAACACAGGACAGAGCGAGTCCTGGCAAGTCTGCACACTGAGAAATCCTCTAGCCTGCTCGAGTCAACCTTCCCCCTTCTGAAATGATGAAATATAGTCAATGACCACAAGATTGTACAAAATAAATAAATAAAATAAAGAATCCAATGGAACTTTTTTTCCTCCTTACAAATGGTTTAAAGTTTCCCAAACAAGGACTCACATAGGCAATCAGTAGCGTTTTGTAAGAATTCACCCTCCATTGAAGAACTCACCTTTTTCTCTGCCTGCAATTACAGGACGTTTTTTCTCTGCTTCACTCATGGCAAAAGCGATGAATGATCCTTCAGGAATCCCTCAATGCAGCAGCACTACAAAAATATTCACCAATACCACACTGTGAAATATTCACACAGCTCAAAGTATGTAAACCATGTACCAAAGAAATAATGATAATCATATCATGGGAAAAAAAGAAAAATTTTGTTGTTTGCACCTTATTGCATAGATATGTCTCCTTCTAATTGAGGGTGGCTGCATACTTTGGGAATTGAAAGAGGCTTTAGAGGAGTATGGTGATCATATGGTCCTTCTTACTCCTTAATCCATGTCCTACTGGATGGCCTTTCTTCAGACATCTTAATAGAGTCCCTACATTTACAGCATAACTCCAAGATCTGGCATCGCCCATATCCTCCTGGCTGAAGCTGAAACCCAGAATCCTAACGATGCAGAATCAATCCCCCATTTCCTCTGAAACAATCAGGGCACCCAAGATCTAAAATATATACCAAAGTGTCAGCAAAAGAACATAATCTATACTGCAGGCTGTTATAAGACAATGTTTGGTTTATCTATCTGTCTGGTTGTCTCTTTGTCCCAACTGCTCCATCGGTGGCAGCTCAGCCAGATGAATAGCCCTTCTTCCAGAGAGGTAGGCAGTGTATAGGTGCACTCAGCTGGTGCTTAGAAACAATGTCATCACTCCGATTCACTCTCATGTAACGCTAGCTCCCCGCAGCAATCCATGAAACCAAGATCCCCCTGTCCCTCCTTTCTCTTTTCACTCTTTCTGCTCATCGCAGTGTGGAGACGCAATATCACTCTTCAGCCATGCATGCAGTTGCCACGGAGACTGTCCTGGATCGTCTGTTCCAGCAGCCAGGTCCCCTGCACTGCTGGCTGATCGGCTTATTGTCCCTACAGGAAACACAAACTTCTCCCATTCACACTGGGTGGGTGAATTGCACTGTCACTGCTCAGAGTTTAGAGGGAGGGTAAAGTTTCTGTGTAGGTTTGGGTTTAATTTCTACCTCAAACTATAAACTAGTGACTGTACAATTGCACCAGGAGAATCTCTTTTACGCTCTTTGCATAAATGAAAGAAGCAATTCCTACTTTATCCTCCTGCTTTGAAATATCTTGCAAGTCCATGCAGCCTTATTATGCATACTGTAGAAATTGATTAGCCACGTCACACATTGAATGTTCTTCCCACAAACACTTGCATACACAAATGTAGGCCAAACCGCAGATGCAGGGTCAGATGCAGTGCAGCACACCTGGAGCAGTTAGAGGTGGAGTACCTTCATACTGCAGGCCCCATTGATGTAGTCGTAAATTGCCCGTTTACAGCTGGAATAGACCACTGCTGGAAATTAAACTAGCAACCTTCTGCTTTCTCATCTCTAACCTCAAGGGTAAACTGCCCCCCCCTATGCAGCTACAGTTTAGCCCACTTTGATCTCCTCAATCGATCCCATTGATGATCTGTGGTTTGGAGCTGCCAGACTTTTTTAAAGGCCTGCGCTGCCAGTTGCCAGAGGCCACAGTAACGGAGAGGGCTGACAAGTGGCATGAGCAGAAAACAAACATTAAACATTAACAGGCTCTAACTCTCTCCTGGCTGCTGCTTTGGTAACCTGAATCTGTTGTTAGCAGCAGCACAAACACATACACACACACGCACACACACAAACATATAGATGTGTATGTACAAACGGATACACACATGCACACACAAACTCTCTCTCACACACACACACACACAGAGCCACGCCAGGGGTCAGAGAGTCAGAGCTATCAAAGCAGAGGGCCTTCTGAAGCAGCAGGCTGTAATACAGCTCACTGCTGACAGGAAATTATCTCCAGACTTAACTAGCCTTTCAAAGGAAATGGAGCAACACAGCTTCCATAAACCACTGCACTGCAGATCCTCTCCAGCAGATACATGTCCTGCTCTGCAGCTGGAATGGAGGCAACCTGGGGAAAGGTAGCAGCCCTTCAGTGTTTTTTTCTATATATATATATATTAAGGACAAAGGTAAAAACAGAGAAGAAAGAAAGACAAACAAAACAGAACAGAAGAATAAAGTGTGGCAATACATATGAGCCACGATTCAAACCCAGGCAATACATATTACTAATTTCCCACATGAGCAACCTTTGTCCAGAGCACAAAGCCTTAACATGAATGTGTAAAGGCAATGATACCAAAACCCAGATTGTATACAAATTTTATTCTTGTTTGTTTCAAAAGCACTGTATTTTATATGAATAGGGGCTACAATAGATCAAATTTGGTACATTTACAGTAATTCAAAACTTCATTGTTGATTTTACGTTGATTGCTTCACGAATCAAAATTTAACATATAAAAACAAAATAGCTTATGAACTGTACAATCAAATCCCTGTCTGCAGTAAGGTGAAAGATAACCAAAATGTAACTTGAGAGTAGATGTTGGTAGCTTGGTACAATAGTTTGAAAAAACATATGAGCTTATATTTCTGTAGAGCATATGGTTAGCATATGTCTTTTTTCCAGCAGGATACAAGTACAGGAATTTCATCAAACATCTCAATAATTGGGTTAAAGCTTGCTTTGAGGGACAAAAATGTTTTTCACAACACATATCTTTTGTTTGAATTGAAGGAAGCACTGGGTGACAGGGCAAAAACTAGACAATATGGGCAGGCAATCACAAAAATGGCAAATAAAAAAACATGAGCTCTAGCTACAAATAAATACCACAGATAGAAAATATAACAAAACATTTTGCTTAAACTCAGGTGTAATTACAAACATAAATACTTGATTATTTCATCTAGTGATTACAAAGGCAGTACAGTGAATAACAAAGACGCTATGGTGTCTATTGGCGACTAGGAGACTGGAGATCTGACAGAGAAAGAAAAATAGAAGTCTGGAGGACACTAGCTTATTAACAGTCATACACACTCACACCTAACCACAACCACACACACAAGTGAACACATAAATGCATTCACACCGACTCTAATCCATGCATACAAACACACTCACGCAATCTCACTCACACACCCTCCGGACCCCACCATCTCTTCCTTTCGGGCTGGACAAATCCCCGAGTCTCTTCTGCCTCCACTCACTCTAACATATTCACAAATAATGTACAATTTGGAGGTGGGCGTGGCTTCAGTCGGGGAGCGTTTCTGTGGACGACAAGAGAACAAGACAAACTGTGGTGAAAGGAAAATCTCAGACACTTAAAAGTTAAAGTCTTTGGAACCAGCAACTTCTTTCTACAACGGTGGAGTTTTGCTTTTCAACAGTGACATGCATTATTACTCAGCAAACAGCAGGAACTACTTTCTGTGTGTTTTAGAAGTCAAAGCTTATGACTAGGGTTGAGACTGCATATCAACAAAATGTCTACCCATGACTGCTATTAAATGATACACAGTCCATTTCTGAACCAACAATACTTTTGTCAGGACAGGAGATTTAACTGAATTAGTTTCTCTTGGTTTCACTACTCTTTGGCTTTGTTTTAACAGGATTATCAGGCCTTCATGTATCCAGGTAAAGTAGACTGGAGATCCTTACACATATGCACCGTTATGGATCTAGTCTAGTCTCATTAAATCATGCTACCACTCTTTTCATGTGGAGACAAAACTGATGGTAAATCTGACGGAGGGGGTCATACCATCGCTCGGGGGTGTTTTTTGTGTCCAGTGTGGCTTGCTGGGTATCTGCTGGCGGCAGCACCTTCTGCTCTGCATCCTTCTCTCCTTCAGGAAGGTCAAAATGATCCTCTGCCTCTGCGTCGGCGAGGAAAGGCTCGGAATCGGGGTCGTACTCGTAGGAGTAGTAGGACACCTCCGCCATGGAGCCCTGCTCCTCCTCACCTGGAGGGACAAGAGAGACAATAAACCAAATGAGAGTCAGATCAGTTGAAGCCCAGTAGAAATCAGGCCTGGGAAAAGTAGCCACTGAACGCATTAATATCATGTAAATTATTTGATATAAGATGAGAGGAACTTGATTCACTTGCTAGCTAGTGTTTGGTAACATGGACAGTACATCTCAAGCTCCTCAAATATTTGTAGATGATTTTAAATATTAATTTTCACTCCTGCACAGGAGCGATTGTACTCCATCATGGCCAGTAGGGGTCACTCCCCGCTTAAAATGCAGTACTCCACCAGATACAGCAGGCTACTTCTAATCTTTTCAGATATAGCATTCCTTTACATGACTAACTACTATGTTTACATTTCCACCTACAACCACCTACAATCAGATTTTTTTTTCAATGTTTGTGGTGTACATTGGATCTTTTTCTTTGAAGTCTAAATGGAAAACAAAACTTTTGATTCATAAAAGGGGAAATGAACAGATCACTTCAGATCAAATTTCAGGCACACGGTGAAAAAGTTCAGACTGAGAGTGGCAGCTCAAATGAAGCCTGCAAGTCTGCGTGTCCATTATATGTTGTCCTCCAGAACAAGTTCACTAATAAGAGAGACAAGTCTGCACAGGGAAGCTAATTCCAAAGCCACAGCTTCCTCCACTGTTCCAGTGAAAACTGTCAGTTCCTTGGCACACAGCGCGCTCTCACCTATTACACTCCCAATGCACTTAGCGGGCATGTCGTCAACTTTATAATGGTTTACAATGACAGTGTTTTTACAGTACTTATTCAGTCTGATCACCCTAGGGTTATCGTATTGTGGGTGAGTGTCTACGTGTGCCTGTCTGGGTGTGGGCATATTTGCGTGTGTGTCTGCGTGTGTGCATACAGTATGCGTGTGTGTGCATACGTGTGCATGTGTGTTTGAGTGCGTAATAGCATTCCTGTGGCAAGTGTGAAGCTTCAGCTTTTGTACTGGGGAGACCTTTGACTGAGAGCAGCTTTGTGTGTTGCAGCTACCGGGAGCTGCAGGCTGGAAACAAGTCAGTGCAGGCCGTGCCACATCACACACACACACACACACACACACCTGTACACAAACGCAGGCATTCACCAACGTCTGCAATAACAGGCACATGCACAGCACAAATGCAGACATTAATACATATGTTTACAATAGCTGACACATGACCACACACACACACTCACTAGCATGCATGCACGCACGCACGCACGCATACACATGACTGCAGTGCCTTTCTACGTTTCCGTTGCCAAATCTAACACAGCTACATCCTCCCTCCACACACAGCCAAACATCCTATCTGGAATTCTCTGGCTGGCTCTCTGGAAGTGGCAGCTGATCCGAGCTCATGGCAGAGCAACAATCAAGCCCAGAGTGTGAAACCTATCCTCCTATTTATCGCTCTGCTTGTAGACATGATGTGGTGGCAGGGGAATGTTCTGCCACCCACCCCACCTACCTCCCTACTTTCCCCTTCCTCCTTTCTATGTATCTTTCTCTTTCCTTCCTCTCTCACTCTCCCTATCCCTTCCTCTCCCCTTTCTCTCACACTTCTTCTCTTTCCTCTCCCTTCACACTCTCCCTTTTGTCCTTCTTTCACTCTTGCTCCCCTTCTTTCTCTCACTTTCTCCCTCCACTCTCTTCCATCTCTGTCTCTCTCTCTCTCTCTTCCTGTTGCCCTAGTGTTGCCCTGGTGAGGTCCCATATCTACACACACACACACACACACACACACACACACACACACACACACACGTGTACACAATGTTATATAGGCATATGCTCCTATGGGCCTTCCGCACACGTCTGCACACGTCAACTTCAGGCTTCAATGCGCCTGAAGTCTCCACTCTCTATTTACATTTAGCTGACACTCATACCCAGAGTGACTTACAATAAATGCAAGAGTAGGATAAGATTAGATTCCTGGAAGATTCAAAGCTACAGCACCCAGACAATAGATACAATAAATAGATGGAACAAAAAATCCTGAATCCTTAGAACATTTATGTATGATAGAAAAGTGTTGTGTGAAGAAATAAAATCCAGGCAGAGAAAATGATCTAGTCCTGCCTCTGCTGCTGGGAACAGCTGGCCTCAGGAGAGAGATGGAAGGAGGGGTGGAGAGAAAGAGAGAGGTGGTATGGGGAATTGTGGGAAGAACGTATAGGAGGGTTTGGGGTGGGGGTGCTGTAGAAGGGGCTTGAGAGGTGGAGAAGAAAGAGAGTTGGTGTGTGTGTATGTGTGGCCATGTTAGGTAAGTGCATCTGTAGAGAAAGGTAGAGCAGATGGAGTTACCTGTGTGTACAGGCACTGAAGCCTGCTCAGCTTCCTGGCCTGCCATTGGCTGCCTGTCCTCCACTGTGGTCTCCACTGGAAATATAAACACAGACACACAAACGTCAGATTATTCACATTTATAGAGCTGCCATGACAACTCAATTGAGTTTTAATGTTACATAATCTAAATAGTGCTTCAGAAGAATTATCCACTCTACTGAGCAACATTTCCGGGCAAAACAATAACGTACACTCAGTCAGTCACAACAATGGCCTGCATTAAAATCTTTCCAAATACAGCAGGGGCCAAAATCTTTCCGGAGGGGCCATGTGAGGAGACGAATCGTATCTTTTTCCCTTTTCAAACGGGAAATGGGGGCATGCATTTCCCCCACAACCATACACAAACAAACAAGGTCAGGGAGGTCTAAACAAAGATATGGTCCTTTTGATAATCTACAGCATGAACCACTTGGCACAAACTGAGATCTTTTCCCACCAAAGTTTTGTCTGTGCCTTTTCCCAATCTGCTTCGCAACATGAAGGCTCCTTTGTTGTTGGGCTGTGCGTCGGAAAGGAATGTGACAAGGTTTTCAAAGGGCTGGACAAAAGCACTCTGTCATTTGGAGTGCCCTGTAATATAGCGGAGTAGAGCAAGGCAGAGAGAGGGAGGGGGGAGGGGGGGGGAGCTCTTCTCACAAAACCCATCCAGTAATCAGCACAACACCTGAACAGCTGTTTCCACAGCTCAGATCATGGGACACACAGATGAACGCACACACACACTCTCACATACACATACACATACGCAGATGCGTACACAATGGACACGTATACAAATGCACTCACACGCATGCATACACGCATGTGTATGAGTTACAGCCGACCCGACCTACTGTATCAGATGAAACGCATACAGTAGGTCATGAGCGTACATGAGTACACCCCCCCCCCCCCCCGACACACACACACACACACACACACACACACACACACACACACACACGCACAGACAGACACATCGCCATCTCACTTGCTTCGCCTAAAAGGAGGAATATTTCTTAGGAAACGCTGTCAGTGTCTGTGAGTTACAGCTGACCTACTCTATATAATGAACTGCATACAGTAGATATTGACTGGAATGGAGCTTCTTGCCAACTTCTCCCAGCGTTTGATCTCGCTTATATTTCATAAAACTAAAGGTGGATGCTCACTGTAAGATGTCTTCACTACCAACGCTTTTGTTCCCAGCCAAGAAAAGGGTGTTGTGATTGCCACTGAAAAAACAACAACAAAAACCCCCCAAAGTGCTGACGTAGCATTTTCAAAATGAGGTGAAATTAGCATGGGACAGCTTTGAGATAATTTTCATCAAAGTCTTGTAGTGTACATGGAGCCTGAAGAGAAATATAGACCAATTCCTCGGAGCCAGATGTAATGTGAGGTGATGTGGGCTGAGAAAGCTCTTACTCTGAGGACACTGGGACAGCGGGACCTGCTCGATGCGCGTCCCGTTTCGACAGGCAAACACCTCCATCTGACACTGGTTCTGGTAGCGCTGCCCGTCCGACCCACAAACCGGCTCCCCGTCATAACCGCAGTCCCTGTAGCAGGTGCAACGCTCAAACTGCTCCTCCTCCAGACAGCCAAACACATTGTTACACTGGTTCGCCTGCACAAAACCTGCAGAAGAAATGGACATTTGTTTTAATCCCAGAAATACCAGTAGAGTAGATAAGCTGGCAAGTGAGCTCTCTGGGAAAAACAGAAAAAGAGATTGATGGATGAAGTGGTGCGTGTCTGTGAACCACTAATTGCAGAGTATAAATCTCACCTATCCACTGATTGGTTGAACTCTCCACCTCATTGCAAGTAGGTCCGTCACACAGCTCCCGTGCTAGAGGACTGCTCTCGCTAACGTTGTAGAACCGGGTGGCCTCGAAAGCTACATGACATGCACACAGCCACAACAGCACACACACACACACACACACACACAAAACAATGACAACACTCTCCATAACTAGGCCACAAACTTTCAAAATTCCAATTTCCTCTAGTTCATAAATCATAGTGAGTTAGAGGGTTTTCCTGCTCTGTAACTCTTTAAAGAGCGGTGCTTAAAATATTCATCAGAGGCACACCTGGTTCATAGTAGTCGTAGACCTTGACCGGAACAGGCGCTGTCTTGCCCACAATGTATTCTCTGACAGCCTGGAAGGCCACACACGTCATACACTGGCTGGGGATCTGAGGAAGGGTGACAAA
Organism: Centroberyx affinis; assembly: GCF_046629955.1. Lineage (NCBI taxonomy): Eukaryota > Metazoa > Chordata > Actinopteri > Beryciformes > Berycidae > Centroberyx > Centroberyx affinis. The sequence continues at coordinate 146,541 of NW_027279869.1, forward strand.
CATCGAGTAACAAATATAGCAAAAATATATGATCAAAAACCCAGAAACTAGGGATGGGACGACATGCTTATCTCATGATTCGTTTTGATATGCAATATGGGGTTCACGATTTGATACAACCACGATACAGTGTAATAAATAAAAAAGTTCAATGACGACAAAGTTTCTAGCAATGGCACTGTCTTGCTAGAATGTAAACAAAAAATGTCATTCCAAAATGCAAATAATATAATTTTGATGGAGAGCTTGTGAAATTGTGATGGGCAACTACAGCAGAAGAAAATGTAGCTTTTTCTGCCCCACAATACGTATCGTCACATTTTTGTATTGCGATTATTATTATTATTATCGTCCCGTCCCTACCAGAAACACATGCAAATGGAGACGGCTGCACATATGCACACACTCCCCGACTCCAGGCACACACTGATGCCCAACCCTCCCTGCATCCACCGTCACCACTCATACGCTCAGACAAGAGCAGAGCCCTGATTGAGACAACATTGAGGAACTTGGGTTAAACTGACCTCGTCAAAGTAGAACAACACTTTCCTCCCGTCCAGCTCATATCTCTTCAGACCCACTCTCTTGTCCATCAGCAGCTGTTGGGGAAGACATGGGTCAATCGGGCTCAGCACACAGAAAAACAAACACTCAACCGGATTGGATTGATGCAATTCTTTGACAGACTTTAAGATTTTGGAATTGGTTCAAGAAATGGTTGTAGTGTGCATGTCTGTTTATATCCTTGGTAAAACACTCCAACAGAGGCTGAATTTAAATGTGAGCCTATCTGATTGTCTAATACCATCTGTGTGTCTAATGTATGTCAGTGTTATGTATAGTTTGGGCCTGGTTTCAAGAATCTTAGCACTAAATTCATCTTTGTTCATTCGTCTCCACTGGATGCTGTTAGCCTGAATGATAAGCTACCCTGCTGACAGGGAACTGAGGCCTCTGTTACTCCTTTCCACTGAATATGATGAGATGCCTGAAAAGGTGACGAGAGCACCAGGATGCTTCTGGGAAACACAGCTCTTGACAGCCCTTCATCGTCTAACCCATCCTCCTTTAGGATGATAAGTTCAAACCATTCCGAAAACCTTCCTGATATTAAGCTGCATTCCATTTTGCACAATCCATGTCTCAGCTGTCATAAATCCTTCTTAAACCTGTTTCCTCCCCTTTATCTACATGTCTGCTTCATGACTGAAGTGCATTTAATAGGTGAAATCAATAAGGGATCATAGCTTTCCTCTGGGTTCACCTGCTCAGTGTGTTTCATGGAAAGTGTTCCTGGTATTTTGTAAATTTAATGTGCAGATGGGTCATATACAGTACTGTGCAAAAGTCTTAGGCACCCTAGATTTTTTATATACATTTCTTAGAAGTCTTAGATGTTTATTTGTTTTCTGCATTAGTGTGTCAGTAGACCGCTGTTTATTGTAAATTTTTGATATTCAGAAACTTTTCATTTCATTAGTTTTGAAAGCATCTTCGCTTTACGGATTTCTTTGACATATGCCTCAGACTTTTGCACAGTACTGTACATAAAGCCCTATGTATATGAGAGTGTATGAAGAGTATGAATGAGTAACATGGAAACTGTTTACTGCATGTTGGAGTGTGTGCATAGAGGACCAGAAGTGTTAATTCCCCCCACAGGGGGAATTCTCATTCTGTCAAAGGTGGCAGCCTTCGGACAGCAGGGGTTTATGAGGTGCTCAGCCTGAGCTGGCGCCACGGAGACACACACACGCACATGCACACATTATACAATTGGCCTCTCTCTGTTTACAAAAAGCATTGTTTGTCTAACTAGCAACTAAAAAATGCCAATGAACTCTCATAGCTCAAACGTTATGCACACAGCGCATTCTGGGTCGTTAAACAAAGCTCATTATATCGGGTGATAAGAGGCCATGGCTGTGGTAGCTCCCAGTCAGTCAGCGGACTAATCATTCAGGACTAGCAGCATCCATGAAAACAACTAGACGTGACTGTAGAAGCCAAGCTTGCCGCCATAAATTGAGGAATGTAAGTGGCAGTCGGGCAGGCAGCAGTAAAACACCCAGGGAGGCTAGCGGGGGTGTAAACTGAGCTTGTTAGCCACTACAATTCAGGTCAGCTTCAACCGACACACACCCAGGACTTACTGGCATGGCAGCATGTGTTTGTGTGTGTGTCTGTGTGTGTGTTTCACTTCTCCCCAGGTAGCCAGAGAGGTGGTTCTTTATAGAGGTGGGAGCCTGCAGACTAAGGCCCTATAACTGTCCAGTAATGAGGGACAAGCTTCTGATGAGTGGCTGGGGAGTTGACCTCAACCAGCCCTAAAATCTGGCCCCACTCTCTCTCCCTCCATGTGTCCATTCTTCCATTCATTCATCCATCCATCCATCCATCCAACCTCCATCACTCCCTCCATCCACTCCTCTATCTAACCTACATCTGTCTTCCTCTCAATGACCTACATGAGCTTTCTTCTGCATGCATACCTCATTGGAGGCAAGGGGATTTGTGTGCGCGTGTGTGTGTGTGTGTGTGTGTGTGTATGTGAGGGCTGACTGTGACCCCCAGCTGGGTCCGGCCCTGGTGGCAGTCTTATAGGCCCAGGGAGGCCCAGTGGCCCCTGGCCCTGAGACATTGTAACCCCACAGGGCCAGAGCTGGCTGGCCTGGCCTCTCTCCTATCATACTTAAACTCCACCATAAAAAAAGACCCTCACCGTAATGATCACTCCCATGACTGTGACACATACACACACACATGCACACAGGAATGTATGCTTTCACACACAACTGCACACACACACACAATCTGAAGGGAAGTAAAGCCCTCGGCAGCGTTGCAGAGGAAATGTTTTGGCCGTTCTGTCCCAGGACTTGTAGCACAATGACGGGAATGTCAGGTAAACACTTGAGTCCTTCCTGCTCCAGCAACTATTTACATCTAAACACCTCTCCACTGTACCAGGGGAATAATATCAATATCCAAACGGTGTGTGTGTTTGTTTATGTGAGTGTGTTAAGGGATGCATCCTGTGTGTCTGTGTGTACGTGGGTCTGGGGTTTGCAAGCGAGTCTGCAGGGGAAGCGGGAGGAGTCTGATAAATTCCATGTCACGCTGCTTCTCGTCAAATGGCCTCCAGATGTGGCCCCATCTGTCTGTCTCTCCATCTACCTGTCTTACCTGACTGCCTGTTTGGATGGACAGGAATCTGCCTCCCTGTCTGTCTGCCTGTCTTTCTGCCTGTCTGTATTTGATTGTCCATTTCACCACTATAGTTCCATATTGGACTGAAAAATACCAGTGAGTGTATCTATAGTTGTGTTTATGTTTGGGACGATGTTCCATCTTTAAACCCTTGCCATTGTATGTGTGTGTGTGTGTGTGTGTGTGTGTCCATGTTTGTGGTTACGTACCCTTTCTAGACTTTCCACATCTGCTCGGAAACCGGACAGCATGGGAACCTCCAAGACGGCCATGTTGGAAGAGCCTGAGTGGAGCCACCTAGAGAGAGAGAGTGGGTGTCGGGATGGAGATAGAGGGGTGTTAGTGGTAGAGTTGGTTGTTAGGTAAATAGCAGGTATTTGGAGTCGTAAACAAGGGTTGTAAAGCAAACAGTTGGATTTGAATTTGTAAACAGACATTTTAGGGGAGGCTTAGCATAAACATGAATACAATTTGAGGAATGCAACACTCCTTCACTGAATGATATCTCCTTAAGGACTAGTCTACATCATGGTTTTATAAAATAACTCCTCTGTCTTTAATGTGATATTCAGTATGTTCAGATATTTATTATGGTTCTTTGGCCAGAGTGGTCTGGTAAGCAGGTAAAACCAAGGCAGGTCTGCCACCACTCGGTAAACACTGCACAAACATTCTCTGGTCAAAGACAAACATCAGTAAAATTTAGTCGGTGCTAATGCTAAATGAATGTCCCACTGTATTCAGACTTCCAGTGTTCTGTATTATGGTACTGTAGAAGGTAGTCATGTCACAGTGCAGGTGTAGTCCATGCCCAAATTTTTGCAGCCTTTTTTTTTGGGATTCGAACCAGTGACCATCTGGTCTCAAGTCCTCTTCTCTCAACTTAAGTCTACCGTTACTCCTGTTGTTAATCTCCAGTCTTTTTAGTGCAAATCTGAACAGTGGGCTGGTTGGAGTGTATATTCTAACTGTGCCTCCACAGTATTGCAGTATAACAGTACAAAAGTTGTGTTTATTAGTACTTGGAACAGTGGGCTGGTCAAAGCATGCGTTTCAGAAGTTAGGAACGAATACACGCCAGCACTGACTGGGTGCACAGTGGCAGGGAAGAACACTGAATAAAAGTGAAAAAGTTGTTCAGAGCTGAGCTGTGTGTGTGAGACTTTTGACAGTGTGTGTTGTACCTGGCGCAGGCCTCTAAGGAGATGCGGAAGTCCATGTTGTCCTGGTGGGCTGCCGGATCGTCATCATCGATGGGCGCCCGCCGCTTCCGGTTCAGCTCAGAGCGGTTGTCGGCGCGGCTCCGGGAGCGGGAGGCTGGGTGACGGGACGAGGAGGAGGGGGGCTGCGGGTGTCGCTCCTGAGCGGGCTCTTTCAGGTCCACCTTGAGCTGGAAGGCTGGCTTGGCCACCGGGTCAGGTACGTTGTAAGACACATCGATCTACGCACAGACAGAGAGCAGTATGGAGGGCAGTATTGTAGGACGATATGGGTGAAAAACAGGCAACTTTAGGTCCTCAGGTAAATCACCCTGCTGATACCTCGATCTAGAAGAAAAGACAAGCCTTTGCAATTAGGGCACCAGGCTATGGATGAGTTGTCTGAGGCCCAAAGGCTCAATGACTCATTGACTAAATTCTGCATTTCTTTTTCTGTTTGTCTTAACTGTTTGTTTTATTTTTTGTCTCTTTTTGATGTGATTTTGTAGCACACAGCAGTTTGCAACCTCTGTATTAAAAAGTGCTCTATAAATTAAGTTAATGTTTCTTTTTGTTATTAAGACTAAATATATCAAGCTCTTGAGCTGATTTTCTGAATTCTCTGCCTTTATTTGGGCTATAGTTTTACTTTTTATTTTTAGGATATGGCCGATAACAAGCAGAGGTTCTGTTTTATACATCAATCAGATCAGTTGCAAAAATCCTTCATTTCTTCCGACAAATCTTTGGCATGGCTTTCAGGCAGCAATTATAATAAAAGTGAAAACCTGAAAATATTTTTTGTACGTAAAAACAAAATTGACAGTCTTTTCTACAGTTACGCAGTTTGCAAGAATGCCAAGGAACTACTTTAGGGCTTCAAACATTTAGTACCTTGGGCCTTGATGAGACTTTTTAAAAGAGACTAGAGGGAAAACAGTTAGGCAGTACTGAAGAAGCATAAATCATATTCACCGGGCACAAGACATGCATTTAGCAGACTATCTACGATTTCAGCCTTGAGGCTAGTGTTTTGACGCTCCTTTTAATTTCATGGGAGATTATTGTTCCCAGAACTGCACACCTCCTGAATAAATCATCCAGACTGATTTGAGACACTTGCAAAGCTATGCTTGAATAGGAATCCTGGAGCACATGAAGAAACTCATCACACATGTCCACAGCGCATGCACACACACACACACACACACACACACACACACACAGGCAAGTCTCTTTGATTGTCCCGCTCTTGTATTTCATTAGAGCCCAGGTGCTGCTGGCCTGAGGGGCTGTCAGAGGGGGTGTGTTGACGCACAGAGGGGGGTGTGGATGGAGGGAAAGAGGGAAAGTAGGGAAAGAGGAGTGAAGAAAGAAATGTGTGTGTGTCTATTTGTGTGTGTGTGTGTGTGTGTGTGTGTGTGTGTGTGTGAGAGAGAACCAGTTGGAGGAAGGTTCATGCATTAACTTTAGTCCTGCTATAGCTCATCAGAGCCAGTTCTACCTCTTTGTCAAATCAAGTCAGATCTCAGAGTTCCCTTAAGATTTCCCAGAGTTTGATCCCCCTAAACATTTTAGATTACACATGCTTTTTCATTTTCCAAGACTTTTATAATTGCCTTTGTGCATAAATGATAACACACATATCCCTAATTCAGTTTTAAGGCTGACAAACTCTTAACAAACATGGGTGGGGAGAGGAGAGGAGGACAGAATGTGATCAGAGAGCAGGAGGAGCATGGCAACTCCTTGCAGTTGTTTATGAAAGAGCTTTTGTTTTTTTTTGTGACAAGGTAGGAAGGAAGTAAACAGCATCCTATCCAGGGGACCACGGGAATCAACAGGAACGATCAACCCGTTCCGAAAACAATTGGCTAAGCTCTACCAGATCACCGCAATTTACAGGGAGGAATTTGGGCATTAGGGACTGTGGCATGGGAACGGTAACTGGCTCTCCCCTGCCGGCGGATTCTCACTGTGAGCCAATGATGCAAGCATAGTATTACAATTCTCCTTCTTTTGGTAATGTGTCAGACAGCAAATGTGTCTGTATGTGTGTGTGCTTGTGTGTGTACTGCTACAATACCTGCATGAGACAGCAGCCCTCTCCTTTAGCGCTGACAAAAAGGCCTGTAGGGATACTGGGGATCTGGAGAGAGATAGAAAGGGAGGAGAGAGAGAGAGAGAGAGAGAGGAAAGAGAAGAAAAAGAAACAGAGAGAAACAAAGAGAGCCAGAGGGGGCAGGGAGAGGTGAATGAGTCATTTATCAAGTGAATGAATGCTGTAGGCTGCTGCGCTGCCACCAGTGGTTCCCTGGCTACTAACCAGCAGGCTTTAATTGCCCCCAATTAAGCTGACACCACTAATCACAGCAGAGGAACATGCCCGGCAGAGAGAGCGACTTATTACACTCTCACCTGAACCACACTGACTGACTTAGGCCTTTTACACACAGCGGGGCTGACCTGAAGCCACAGGGCACTGGCCAAGGTAATTCGTGTCCACACTGTCAAGTTTGTAATGTGCAGGCAAACAGGCCAATAAAGCACAGTTATTAAATCAACGGAACAACGAGGTGCTTTTGGGAAATCCAGCCCAGTGCAGTTTGGTTTGGTTTGGCAGTATGAAAAGGTCCTGGCTACCACACAGCCGGACCTGGAAACACAGAGATTAATGTTTAATGCCAGAATGTAGCTCTGGTACATACTTACTCATCAGTGCTTCAGTCAACTGCAATCAAGAGGGAAACATTTCTAAATTGCATAAAAGTGCTTGGATTTCTCTTAAGTGGAATAACCCCTCTGAAGTGCTGGCAATCATTAGCGGCACTCACCATGTTTCTGTATCATGAGGCCTTTGCTCTCCATATTGACTAATACTGATCAAATGCTGTCAGCCTACATAAACATCACTAAAGCAGCATGGCAAAAGAATTACCTTGCCTCATCTGTACACAAAACATGGAGGAACAGCTTTGCCATAGAAAACCCACTTATGACTTCCAATATTAACAGAATCCATGAATGTATTTACCTTGGCACTCTGAAGGAGTTTCTTGTTGTCCCTGTTCAGTTCAAAGGTCTCCTGGAAGTCCAGGTTGGTGGAGGCCAGAGAGATGGTGAGGTTGACCCCTCCTACGTAGGACAGGATGGCGTACTCTGACAGAGCCTGCAGAGCCACACACGTGTCCTGGCATGGGAGTGAAATCAGCTTTAGTAGTAGTAACATCACAGGTTTACAAAAGGCAGCTGTCAGTTGAAACACTGAATACTGTAAAAAGACAGTGAAACTAATAAAATAATTGCTTCTACTTTACAAATGAATGAAATTGAACTATTCTTTTCATGTATATGCATAGAGAATGAAAGGGGACAAAAATGGTTGCAAACTTCTTTAGGTTACGTAACCATTAGCATTCATTCACACAGCACTGTATTTTTTGCGCCATTTCTCTGGTGGAAAATAATGTGAAACATTTTGTATCATGTTCTTGATAAATTGCTGTTTTTCACTAAACTGGAATGATTTGAACTACACTGAACTGAAGTATGGCATTTAGTTCCATTACATCATGGGCAGGCATGATGCTATATGCTGCTATAAGTGTCTAATCCAAAGGGGAAGGGAAGCCAGAGAAGCAGGGCTACCTGAGTGGAAGAGAAGCCCCCCAGGGCGTTCCTCTGCTGGGACAGCCATTTGACCACAGGCAGGGCAGAGGCCACGTCCCCCAGCAGGGTGTAGGTCAGCAGACCATAGGCTGTCATCTCCACCTCCGCTGACACCACTGGGAACAAGCAGGGATTGATGATTTGGATTTTTATTTAGATTCTCAGTTTTATTTTGGGGTTAAATGGAAGCAATGAAAGGGTTTTCATATTAACACAGATTTTAATTCAACACCAAACATCATGTCATCAAGTAAGCTCAACCCAGAGGATTTCATGAAAGCACTAATCTTTTTTCTACTGAGGTCTGTGGCAACTTTAGAACAGTAGTGCATTGAAAAGACAACTGTGCCAGTTTGGTTCACAGGACTACTAGATATTAATATTTACAGTAGGTATCAAATTGTATGGTAAGTATATACCTGACTGAGAGAGACCATCGCTGAAGCCCATGAAAGTGTCCTCATCTGTCACCGTGCTGCCTGTCAGACTCCAGTGGGTGAAGCCATCTACAGAGTGAGAGAGAGAGAGGTGAGCACTCCATACCATATGTGTCAGTGTGCATTGTATTAACATCATAGCTGTTAATATGTCTCTGCAACAATGCTACCAAGTCCTGTGTATTCATTGCACTTGGCAAATAAAGTGATTTTGATTGTGATTAAATAAGAGCGTTTTCGTCCTCCAATTTCCCTGAGCTCAGACAAGTTTGCCAAAGCTTGCAGAAAGTTTCACTCAAGAGGAAGAGAGGGAATTGGTGCCGGTAGCCTAAAGGAAACCAACAGAGAGATAAGAAACAGAGAGGGAAAAGGGGGGAGTGGATTGATTAGGATTACAACAGGACTGCTGCTGAGGACTACAGTAGTTTCTATCATAGTCTTTTATGTCCTCTGTCTTGTGCTTTTATCTTGACTGCTTGTACACACTGCAAGCAACTTGGTTGTTTCTGACCAATTGCGGGTGATGCAAGAAGCTCCATCTATGTCTTGTTGAGCGTCACACATCGCCCGAGTTTCGCTCAGCTCTAAAGGAAATGAAAGGTCTTCCGGTGACTTGTTGATGGTGTCGCTCCCAGTGCAGAAGCACGGTGTGTCCAGTACCTTGTGTGATGGCCATGTGGTTGAGGCGGCGCAGGGCCAGCGGGGCGTAAGGGCTGCGCAGCAGAGCCAGGGTGTAGGCAGACAGGGCCGTGGTGTAAGGGTCATCAGCAGAGTAAGTGTTACTCTCCAGGAAATCCTTGGCTTTGGCCACCGCCACCTTCTCTTCCTGGATCACACAGCACATAAGACACACACAGATGAATACACACATCACAGGCATACACACATCTGATAATGATCATGTAAATAGCTTACAAGGCATGTGTAAGGCACTTCAGCAGTGGAATTTATGTTTGCACATGCTGAGCCAAAAAAAAATCAAATTCAATATGACAATATGTCAAAAACAGTGAGGCAGCACATCCAAAATTGGGAGAAAATGACTGGATACAATACTCACATTACTCTTTATTGAGGCACACAAAATGTGAGCATTGTATCCAGTCATTTTTTTCACAAATTTGGATGTGCTACATCACTCTTTCTTGAGTAGCCATATTAGTTTACAAAGCATATTTGCATGCCTGAACACATTTCTGTATATTTGTTCTTCCATTTGTACAACAGGTAAGGGAATAGCTAGTGATGCACACTTCCACATCCAACCTGTTTCAACGTGTAAATGTCAATGATATAATGCTTTATCTTTATCACCATTGATTATTTACCGTATTATTTGGTTATTTTATTTTTTTGTTGTCATTTTTTGTTTCATTTCCTATAGTACTCACTTTTTGTCTTATTCTTATCTGTATCTTATTCAAATTTACATTTCATCTAATCTCAACATATGCACACACACACACACACACACACACACACACACTCACACACACACTTCTGTGAGGTATAGACATGCCTCTAACATGGCCTTTGACATACCCTTTCCAAAAATAAGTTTCATCTAATGTCAACATACACACACACACACGCAAACAAGCACACACACACACACACACACACACACTTCCAGAACCATCACTATCATCATCATCATCATGTCTTTCAGTGTTCAAGTGTTCAGAGCTTGCCCTGTCCAAACTCACAGCCTTTTCCCCTGCTCAGATGTGGTTATTGAATAAACATTCATTTTGGCCATTAAAAAGTTTAGGGGTAGACTTTCATCTCGTCCAGATGTGACCTTCTCCCTCATCCCTCAGATGATAGGGCTCCACAGCCACTCACTGTAATTGCCACAGTCATCTTTTAATTAGGTGAAATTGGAAGGGGGATGGAGTTTCTGCTTTGATGTGAAGGATAGCTTTTCAGTTTTTATCAGTTGTTAAACCACAGATTCTCAGGAGAGCCCTTTGGGATAGATAGCAGAAGAAATGGAGAGACAGATGGATAGAGGATGGATAGGAGCCAGGAAGAGGAAATGCTAAATAAAGAGGCAAATCTGTGGACGAATAGAGAGCAAAGACAAACACTATGAGAGGTTTAGAGGCTTACATACTGCAGGCATTGGCAACACGCACTGGGGAAGGTCTCAGCAGTATTATGTCATAACTATTTGTTTCTTTAGATTATAGTAAAGATGTTTCTGGTTTTATTAGATAGTATGCAGGTAATGCTGTGGAGAGTGACAAGAAAGACAAGATGAGAGTGGATGATATGCATAAGCTCATGAGCCGGACTCAAACCCACAAATTCAAAAGCACAGGCAAGCAAAAGCAAAAGCAAGCCTAAACCAGGATATTTAAATATTGTCACTGTCCATTATGTCTTTAATAATACTTATTGTTTCATGTTCTTTTATTCTTCAACATAGCTATTAGCGAGAGAGAGAGAGAAGAAAAGAAAAACAGAAAGAGAGAGAAAAATAGAGACAAGGGCAAAAGTAGAAAGCGAGGGAGGAATGCAACTGAGGTGTATCTTTCACGGGACTTCATTGTCTCTGCACGTCAGCCTCATAAATCTTTTGATGTAGTCCAAAAAGTGATTAGATATTAGATTAGCAGCACTGGGGCATAACAAATATGAGTGGGCTGGCTGCCAGCACATCCATCACAATTCACAATTATCAGGAATGCAGCGATCTCGTCCACACACGACCCACATTTGAATTCACAGCAGCAGGCTGGTGGTGCGGGCTGCAGGAGTGAGCGGTTCAAGTGGGACAAGCAGCACAGCACATGTTGCTCTTGATGATAAAAAGGCCTTTTGCACTCCAATCTCCACTGCCAATTTCCCATTTAAATCATTACATGATTTTTTGTGTACCTGATAGGGGGTGATGTTTTTTGGTGGGTGTCAGCTTGTTAAAGTAAGGCCAAGTGAGACACTATTTTGTCTGCTTTAAAGCTCAATGTTGAGTTTTTATGGTGATGGAGCAGGACTGGGTGAAGTGGCATGTTTTGGTGGACTGCTTACCTCTGTGGTTATGCCTGTCTCCAGGAGAGCTGCAACCACATAAGCTGTAAGTGAGATCTTCCCATGGATCCCTCCCTGTGGATAAAACCAGGCATTAGCTTTCACTTGACACACACACACTAAAAACACATGCATACCTAGGAATAAAGGCAATAGGCTTCAGATACATAGACTAATACGCTAAGTGTGGAAAATATTAGGAACACCACCCTAATACTGAGTTGTATCCCCTCCTTAATCCATATAGTAATCATCCCAAGGCATAAAAACTCCTCCTCTTCATCTACATCTTCCCACATGTCTTCCCGTTATGTAAACCAAGAAAGAGACACTTCCGTGGACCCCCACCCCACTCCACATCCACCCAGACACTCCCTACCTGCAAGTCTTTATTGAGGATGCGTCCCATAGCGGGAAAGGAGCCCTCGTCCCGCTGATGTCTGATGAGCCAGGACTTGGCTGCACGGAGCTCCTCAGGGTCAATGAAGATGAAGCCCCGAGACTGAGCAAAGGACTTCAGCACAAACGCTGTCAACCTGGAGGGTGGGGGGGTGGGTTGGAGGATGGAGGATGGGGGTAAGTGAGAGATAAAGAAGGGTGAGGGGGAAGGAGGGGAAAGGGGAAGGAAATAGCAGATGGAGAGGGAGAAAAGGGAGAGGAGAGATATCAAAGATCCTTTCAAACATGTGCTGACAAATCCCGAAAAATACTTAACTATCAAACTTCACATGAGTTCACAGTCAGTCACTTTTTCAGCGGAGTGAAAAAATTCCCAACCAGTCACACTCTTTCAATCTGTCAACAGTGGGGGAGGGGGCTGATAGAGAAGAGTGTGGATGGAGGGATTTTTTTGTCGGACAGAGAGAGGAGGGGTATGGATGGATGGATCTGATGAAATGGAAAAAAGAGGGGAAGTGTGGAGTGGAGCAGAGGGGTGCGGCAGGGTTTGATCACCGCTACAGGATGCGGCAGCTGCGGTCTTCAGAATGTGAAATTTCACACAGCCAAACGAAGTATGTTTCTGCATGCGGGTCGGGGATATTCCCCGAAAGCATTCCGCAACTTATACAAACACCGATCCCAGGGGCGAACACTGTGGATCTGCCTGGCCTGGGAGTACGACTGAGAGTTTATGAGCCGTGATTTTTGTGGGCCACGGTGGAGGAGAAGCAGGGGAACCACGGAGAAAGGCCAAGGTCAGCCCTGGGGGACATGGCTGAGCTAATAAACACACACTCATCCATAAACAACAGGCCTCCCGGTGGTGGTCGAAAGTCGCAGCCTTCGGCCAACAACTCCTCAATGACAGCAAGACATTCCATTACCGAACCCCTGCCCACAACGGCCAGAGGATGAGGCAAGCTGCTTACCATAGAAAAAAAAGAAAAACAAGACGGAAATGAAGAAATAAACAAACAGAGGTTGTGCTCCAGTTTCTCGAACACAGCTCGTAAGCGAGAGCACAATCCAAGAAAGAGCACCAAGGGAGATGAGGAGGAAAAAAAGAACCCTGCTCTCATAAAGCAAAACATTAAATCTTCCCTCGCTGGAACCTAGATGTTATTCCTCCCCAGAGACAAAACTAGGGATGGAGCCGCAAGCCTGCAGGAATTTTTATAATGTTAAGTAATATCGTGTCACTGGCTTTAACTGCCGGGCCCCTGGGAGAGGTACTGGGAAGCGTAAATATGATTTAGTGGGCAAGGAAACACTAGAGACGGTCCCACTTCCACCGCTCGGCCCTCGGCTGGAGTCACCCACTCCACTGCCCCTCCAAATTCTCCCCACTCCTCTTTTCTTTTTCCTCCCTCCCAACTCTCCCAAGCTACCCTCTTCTAACTCCAAAAGGTATATTTGAAGGAATTTTTGAAGATAATGCTTGACTAGCATGAGCAAGCACCTAGCTTGACTAGCTTGAAGGGTTAAGTTATGAGGCGGACTCTTCCCCACTGCTGGCTCAGTGTTTTTGCCTTCCGCTATGGAGAAGTTGCTGATGTGTTGTTTTGGAAAGCACCCAGAGGTCAATCACTTAAACTAATATTAAATTGGATTGCTACAACATATCACTAACAAGGGGTTTACTAACTGCCTGCCTTGGGGCTACTAAAACTTGAAATGATGGATTAGCATCCACAGTGGGAAATTAAATCAACCCACGAGCCAAATGTTAGTGAATGTTTGGTTGTGGCTTTATAAGTTTATCTATCATCATTTGGATGATATTTTCTATTCTAAGTATCAGTTTGGGAGGCTGGCTGTGGATGAAAAGGTTTGTTTCCTGCACTGGTCGAATTACTATGACAAAATGACACAAGCCTGTTGTATTTGTCACAGAAAGAGAGTCATATTACTTTGTAAAATAAAAATAGCAGAGAAATTCAATCCTGGTGATTAGGAATGGATCGGAGCACAAAGGCCTTTATTTTTACAAATAAGCACCTAGATAATGATATCACAGGCTCTGTATCCAAGCCTTAGAAAAAACAGAATTCCAACAATAATCAAACTTTAGCGTAGCACAGGAATGGGAACAGATAAGTTAATACAGCATCAGGTATCAGTTCTTTCAATCTCTGGTATTCAAACCCCCCCTCCCTCCACCCCCCTATCCCTACTAACACTGTCAGATCAATCTTTGGCAGACAGAAATGCCATGCCAGCCTCAACATGTCCAGCCAAGGACCGAGACTGTCTGAGAAAATGAAAAAGGGTTCTGCCCCACTTGGAGAGGATATTATACATAAGGAAGGTGAGACTTTGGACAAGTTTGTTAAAAACGGTATTCAGTTTTACCGAGACCTCAGCTTTCTCTTTCACTGCCTTGAGTGTTACAGGTAATATGACACTATGTTTGGACAATTGAAGGCTTCCTTCATCAGAGTTGTCTTTTTAACTAGGCTTGCCCAGAGAGCGGAGCCCTCGGTCAGGCACTGCTATGGTGGTTTATTCACTCTCACCTCAGGCTGGTGTATTAGGAAGTAGGGTATGCAGTGAGGATGGGGGGTGGGGTGGTGTGTGTGTGTGTGTGTGTGTGTGTGTGTCTGTAAGAGGGGAGGGATGGGTGAGAGAACCACAGATTACAGCAGTATGTGGCTCTCATTGGATCCAGACATGGCCAAAGAGCTTTAATAATAGTGGCAGGTTGTGGGCTGCCAAGCCCAGTTCAGATCAACCCAAAAAAACTACACAACAAACTCCTTACCTGCAAAAAACCCCCGATACTTGCTCATGAGAAAATGGCACAGGACTTTGGAATTAGTCACTAGATTCCAGCCGTTCTTGTATTTCTACACAGGACCAAATATCCTCACAAGGATATTACAAAAGATTACAGAATCCTTTTCTCAAGGGGCTAATTTAGGATTAGGGCTTGGGTTTAGGGTTCAGGTTAGAATTAGAATTAAGTTTACATTAGGGCAAGTGTTAAGGTTAGGCATGTAGTTAAGAGGGTTAAGGTGAGGGTTAGGGGTTAGGGAATGGATGTAGTTAATGGAAAGTCCTCACAAGTACACAAATCTGTGCATGTGTATGTGTGTGTGTGTTCTCCTCCCCCAAAAACATCTCCCCAAGGCTATATTTGCAAAATAGAAGCTAGTACTCAGTCAACCTGGTTAAGTAAGGGGTTAAAAAGAGCCTATTACACTCACTCTCACACACACACACACACACACACAAGGTGTATATCTGAGAGTTTAAGAGCAAGGAGGCAGTGCTGAGAACTCACTGCAGTCCGTCCTCCTCAGTGTGTCCCTGCTTCTGAATTACAGTAAGTCGGTGCATTACTCAACTTTCAGCTCACTCTGGAAACAGCAGTAGTGCAGTGTTAAGGGCCTTGGCATCAGAGAGGGCCGGCACTGCACACCAAAACATTACTGCCTGCCCATGTCATTATGTTCAATCTTTTCATTAGGCCCTGACAATTTCCGCTCAGATACATTTTTACAAGCTGGAATACATTAACACTGCATTAAGGGTGCTTTTAAGCCGGCAATAAATGCGCTGCTCTACTGGTGAACTCTGGAACTGAAACAAAAGCTGGGTTTGTTTTGGACGTATAAACACATTGCTGATGGATTCATAAAGTGTTTGATGCAGGTTTACTGAGGGTTCACCATCTGTGTTGTGCCCACAACCCACACTTGTTGCCCTGGGCTTCAAGAAAAACTCAAAACCACTGCTTGTTACATCCTCATATCCTCTCACTGGGATCCGGGGGAAGAGCTCAAGGTTTCCATGGGGCAGTTTAATGTTACCAATTACACCCAGGCAGCGAGTCCAACCATTTAGAGGAGGCATGCCCCACTTCTACTTTCTAGGCCATGTCAAAAAAGGTAGGGAGCCGTTTGGTGAAGTGGCTCCAGACTCCTTAAAACACTGTCTCCAATGGTAGCATTAAGAGCTAGTCCATCGGGCCAAAGCAGCATGGGGCGCACTCAGGACCACAAATATGAACCCTCTTTAACTGCAAATAAATCATCGGAGCCTAGCCTACCTCAGGGATCCAATTATGTAGTTTGTTTATGATTCTCTGTGGTTTATGTAACCTGCTGTTTCACAGTATCAGCTCTATTAAATATCATAATACCCGCCTCAGCTAATAAATCAACCAGAGGTATGCTCATTGTGATCGGGCCTGAATGTGCGGGCACTGGAGCACTGGAGCTCCTCATTGAGAACATTGATTTCTGTTTTCTAAACATTATGAAATGGTTCTGGCTGCCTGCCTGCCCCCAGGGAGTGTAAACATGAAATAAACACTCACAGAGGAAAAACTCTGATTTAAACCCACCAACAGGAATGTATTAATTTGAGCACAGCGTACTGAGATGCTGATAAGAACTTCATTGCTTTGGCTAGCAACCTACTTCCCAGTTCAAGTTGAAGAATGTGGCTACAGCTCAGCATTGCTTGGCTGGTACATAATGTGGTGGATATGCCATCATAAGTTCTTAATGCACACTAAAATACATACGAACAGTATGTGCCTAAGACATCGGCTATTGTGTGACTTCCACAGTAATATACGTATATCTCGTCAGCCTTTCAGACGAAATACCACATCCCAAAGCTTTCAAATGACTGACAGTCAATACAACTTGATGAATTACATGGAAATGTAATTTGAAGTGTATGTGCCTGATGAAAAATGTACACAAAGGTAGGTGCTGACTTATTGTCAGACTTACCACATACTGCCAGAGGAATCCCTCTCTCCAAAAGCACTGTAGGACCCATCCTGTCGCTTGTAGGTCAGTTGTCTCTGGTAGCCTGGATGGAAAGAGAGAGATGGAGAGGTGGTGGGAGAGAAGATGAGCAAGTATAGTGAAAATACAAGAGTGTTTAGATACATTTTCTTATTTCAAAATCCCATACTTTTCCCAGGCTTTAATTTCTTAACTGGATTTGAGGATTTTGGTCAGTTTTCAATATGGTACATGCTCATAGTGGCTGGGCAATATGACTTGTTCAGACTATGTCCAAATTCCTTAAGATTTATCAAAATCCTTTTACATACTTTTCCAGGCTTCCCAGACCTTGCTGGGAACCCTGATTGAATAAATGATTGTTTTTTTTGTCCATCCATCACTACAGATACTTGGATGAATATCAGCTCTCACCACTGCTGCTATTGACAGAATAGCATTCCTTAGGGTTCTTACATATATTGTGGGATGCCTGTAACTGCAAATTCAGCAAAGCAGATGCAATGACAGAGCAAACACAGAGTTCAAGTTCAACAAAAAAGTTGATTTTATTAAAAGGGTAAAGGGAGAAACTGAGAGAGTTCTTCCATGGTCAGCAAATCTTTGAGTTCAGGCCGAAGAAAACAGAGGTGAGGGCGGTGAGACTGAACTCGGGGTAACTCTGCGCAACTGTGTCAAGGTCCATGATCCAAGCTGTGATCCAAGAGGATCATTCCCACACAAACCTCTTTCTCTGTGAAAAAATCCAGTTTGGTTGATGTGGTGAATGTAGTACTTTTCTGCTTGTGCTCCTTTCAGGCAAGTTGCTGAAGTGTTGTTAACTGCTTGACCACTTCATAAGGGCAGTGCTGCTTAGCTAGGATTTTAAACAAATTTGTGGGAATCAACACCATTACCTTGTCTCCAGGTTTAAATTCTCCAATCTTTGTTACCAAGCCAGGTGTGCCTGCTACATGTACTCCCAGATGGAAGACCCAGTATTCTACATGGTCTCTTTCTATGTAGCAGCTCAAAGGGGAGAAACCAGTGGAGCTCTGTGGGACGTCTTGGATGGAGAACAGGACATATGGCAGCCAGTGATTCCAGTTGATCCCAGTTTTTACCAATAATTTTATATTGCATCTGTTTCAAAGTACGGCTAAACCTCCCAACTAGGCCATCAGTATGGGGGTGGCAGAGGTCCTCAAATGTCTTGCGTTGAACGTTTGAACATTTCTTTAATAACCACATACATGAGGCGGGAACAGTGGTGTATCAGGATTTCTTCCACTATTCACAGCTTAACAGCTGGAGGAATTGGCGGCCTATGGCCCTCCCACCAGCGGTGCACTGATGGACTGCTTCTGGATAGCGTCTGGAATAGTCCAGAATGACCATGATGGATTGATGACCTCCACTTGACTTCAGAAGGTGTCTGACAATGTCCACTCCTGCTAAAAGGCTAGGCCAGGGTATCACAGAGTCTCAGTACGTTATCTTAGGGCTCATCGTCCGGCACTCCAGACTGTTTAGCTAAACAAGTTGTGCTTTGATAGAATTTACTAAAATGCTTTTTGATGAAGTGGGCACTACAGATGAGTATTTTTTATATTGTTTAAGTATACTTTGTTTCGAGAAATAGTGTCTCATTTATAGCATTACAACCAGGGATAACAAAGTAGCTATGTGCCATTGCTTGTGACAGGCCAAACGGTACAGTAGCTAACAAAGCACACAATGGAAGTAAGGCAGTTTCATTTCTGTTATCATTTCATAATGTAATTGTTTCCATTTTTACTGGTGTTCATGACAAACATTTTGTAAGCACATCTGATACCTTTGACAGGACTTTTCTTAATATTGCAGTCTCCATACTTAAGATGAGTTTTGTGTGTCCCCAAAGATAACAAGACAACACCAAAAAAAACAACAACAGACAAATCGTAGTTTCTTATACCCTTAAAGCGCAAGATAAAACTGTCTATTTCTAAGAATAAAGTGTGGATAAGAGTCTTCACTCACCCCCTGCTACAGCTTTTGTTCAGACACTATGATATCTCTCCAAGCCTGTGACAGGTTTGAATCCAGCAGCTGCACCGTCCCAAAGTGCCTCAGACTTTTCAAATGGTCCAACTCTGAGAACACTTCCTAGGAATCTATTTCCTCTAGGGAAAGTTTATCCCCCTCTGGACCTCTGGTGCAGTGGCCTCTGACATGGGAGGTTCAGTTCCCTCCTCATACGGCCTCCTGGGGTGAAGAGGTCTCCTCTACAGAGAGAGTGTCAGTCTTGTTGATAGTAAGGAGGTTTCTGACATTTTCTCCTCTGTCTACCAGCACTCTCCTTCACTGACCCCAGTCTTTCTTTCCCATTGGGTGAAAGTTAGTATCTCTATGAAGACAGGAACTGTGCTCACCCACTGCAGATCCAGCAAACTCAGGCTTGACCAGTGGGACCATATTCTGAGAATCCAGCAGTGCCTTTCTATACGCCCCAGCCAGCTTGATAGGGACCTTGGGAGACTCAGGAACTTCATGGGCCCAGCAGGTGGTGAGGTACCGACAATGGAATTTCTGATGGTGCTTCATCGTTGCCTGGGCAAGTCCAAAACAGCTGACCATCCATCACACACAAAAAACAGAAGCAGGAATCATCTTCTAGATAAGTGAGTTGCACAGCACAAGCCTTGCTTGATTAGATGACCTAGTCTGCATGGGAGAACCAGATTTCTTACGTGGGTTTTTTTTTTATTTGACTTGCATCTCACATTTGCTCCTCTCAAGAATTTAGACAGAGTGGAATACAGCATCTCATGAGCGGCTTCAGGTCAGTCAGTTCAAGATTGCCACTTCGGTCCAGACTGGTTAGGTGGGCTAGTAGGTCCACTGATGCAACCATCATACTCTTGTTGGCAGGTTGTATGACTAGCAGGTGTAAGTGGGGACCCCTTATGAGTTAAGTCTTGACAAGCCTCCTGTGCCTCCCCCATCAGGAATTGGTGCTAGGACACTCCCTTCTTTCTAGGCTTGTTCTCTCTTGGTGCAGTCCATTCTAACAGCTCAAGGTCAACCTCAAAGTCATCTTCCTATGTCAACTTGGTAAGTATACCTCTTGGTCTTGACCTTCCCCCCGAGGCTTGTGCACAGCTCTGTTACAGCCAGGTCTGTGCCTGTAGTGTAGCATTGCTCACTCCCTCTACAACTGACTGTGGGTCATGCTTTTGCTGAATAGGGTTTGCAAAGGCCCAGACTGTAAGTTTTCTCCAGCATATGCGGTACACTTCACCTTGCAAGAAGTAAATTCAGCAAAATAGATGTAATGAGATACAATTCAAGTTCAACAGAAAAGTCACTTCAATTAACTGTGCAAGGAAAGTGTGGGGAGAGTAAATGAAGGTGAGGTTCTTCCTGGTAAGGGAATCTTTGTGGGGGTTTAGGCAGATACAGGCTCCAGCTGGGGTGGAGAAAACAGAGGAGGTGGGGGTAAGAATGGGCTGGGTAACTCTGAGCAACGGGGTCCAGCTCCATGTTCCAACCCGTCATCCAAAGTAGTCAGTGCCAGCCAAGCCACAGGTTCCTCTGTCAAGAAATCCACAATTCCACAAACAAAATCCAATATCCAAGGTAAACTTCAACCCAATAGTTTCCAGAAAATCCACAACAGTATACCACTTGCCAACAATCAGAAAACGTTCCTTCTGCTCGGCATGAAGCCGCTCACCACACAGTGGGGCTGAGGGGGGGTCTGAGTTGTGGAGAGTCCCGGCACACTCTGAGGCTCTGGTGCTGTGGTTCCCTCTGCGTAAACAGCTGCTAGCAAGCTAGAAGTAGGTCAGTAGAAATTAGGGAATGCAGGGCATCATCGGGGTAATACCTGCCATCAGTTATCTTCAACAGTGGCCCACACTGAGAGGATAGGTGGTGTCCGTAGTGCTGAGATGTTCCTTCAGCTCAGTGGTGCCATACTGGGCTACTGATTTGGGTCCTTGATCCAAGGAATCAGTCCAAGAAACCAGTCTACATATGTGGTCTTGGGAGCTACCGAGACTTTTCAGAAAGTGTCTTCACATTTGCATTTTAGGCATTTAGCTGGCAGTCTTGTACAAAGCGACTTGACTTACAATGAATACATCAGCAGAATAAGCTTAAATTCCTAGATCACCAAAATTTAAAGCAAGAGAGAGTAAAGGTCAGGGCCATATTTCCCTGACAATATTTCTGTGACCACAGAATGATCATGTAAGAATTCCTAGGAAAACAAATAACATAAGAGCTAAGGAGAGAGATAAAGGGTATTTTTTGTCATCAGTTAGAATGAACAGGTGAGTCTTGGTGATGAGTTAATCTTTAACCCACTGGCTTCCAGTGGAATAAAGGTCGTCTTAAAGGCTTGGTCTATCCAAGTCTAAGGATGCAGCTTGTTAAGATGGTTTATGAAAACCAAGATGTGATTAGGTTGCATTTTCCTTACCTTGCAGCAGGTAGTCAGTGGCCTCATTCTCCACCTCAGGGCTGAGCTGCCTGGTCTTCTGCAGATACTTGAGAACAAAGACGTTGGGGGCAAAGTGGATCATGTTCTGCTCCCCACAGCCGAAAGGTAGCCGCAACAGTTTGTCCAGGTTATTCAGGGTTGGCCCCATCACATCGCCTGATAGGTGTATAAGTGGACAGATACATGTGCACACACACACACACACACACACACACACACACACACACACACACACACACACACACACAAAAACACTTAACCAACAATGCAACACTGCAAAAGTAGTTTAGTTCCATCCATGTAGAGGCTTGATCTATCCAAGTCCAAGCCTAAGGATGTCGATAGAGTATGATGGAAATAATGACTAAGGCAATCCTCTTGCTTACACAGACAGAAACATATGCATGTACACATAAACAAATTTACCGATCATGGATGCGGTGGCCCTCTCAGATCCAGGCACCACGTTGTGAGGAACCCCCAGGGTGAAGGCCTCGTTGTGGTTCTCATCAGAATCTTCCTTCCTCCAGATCTTAAACTCCCCTACCGAACCCCAGCCTGTCGAGAAGCCTATGTGACGCACCTGTATGAACAAATTAATGATAACTTTAATGATTCCCAAAGGAAAATTATGGCGACCAGAATATAAATGTCACAAAGGAGTCAAACCTGGCCAGGAAGCTGGCCCGCCCACTGGAGGATCACCGATTCATTGGATGGTTGTAGACCATGGCCCACCTAGAGCAAATCATGCAGAGAGATTAAAGGCAAATCCCTCTCAATGACCGATTCATTTAGAAATGGAAGAATAAATATTTGTGAATAATAGTCCACCATATTGTATTACTAGTGTTCTTTGCCTTGGGCTTTGGTTGTATTACAACTCAACTGCACCCCATAAGAATCAGATTGCAACACAAACTCAAATAGCGCTCTTCAAGGACCACTGTGAAAGTCAACAACAAAAAATTAGAAAGCAATGAATCCACTTAGAAAGCAACTGGTGCTGTTTTTGGATTGCCCCATACTGAGCACTAATAATGTCCATCTGCCAAGTGTTGGCGATGCCAGTCTGATTCACCCACCTCCCACACACAAACACAAACACACACACACAGACCCATTTAGAGCACATTTCCTCTCTGGTATTTCAGGGTTTCATTTCGTAATCACATTAAACCAAAGACCATGCACAGCCGAGCCCCACAGCTCATCCAACCCCAAAACGCAATCAGTCCCTAAGAAAATAAATGAATCCTATTGGGCCATAATATACGGTGCTCTACTGCGGGCTTTTAATTGCTCCCTTTGGTGAATGGTGCGAGGCTAATGCTGGGGCTGGGGCTGGGGCTGGGGAGCAGTGTGCCAGCCAGCGAGCGCCATGCGAGCACCAGGCCATGGATCACCGAGTGTCCTCGCTGACATCAGCCCGTTAAGCGTGACCTCACAGGCAGGCACGCCAGTAAAAGTGGCGCCAGTCCTCCTAACACACAGACCCTGTGGCCTGCCCAGTCTCTCTCGCTCTCTCCTCCTAAACGGTGTCTGCACATCCACTCACTATCCAAACACAATCTGTTGCCCTCGCTACTGCAGTGCCCTCCATCCATCTATACATTGTACACTCATCTGTTCTCCCCCTGAACAGCGCATCCACTGTTGCAAGTCTATCACCCTAAACCACCTCATATACTGCTATTCATCCCGCCCTCGACCCACTGGAGCCACTGTGACCTTATGTCCCAAAGGAGAATGAGGAAGGTTAAACAATTATGATCGCAGAAAAGTATTCTTGTACTACAAAAACATATAATGTGTTTGTTTGTACAGCGCTAGACCTTATCTTCTTTCCAAATATTTTCTTTCAGAGGCCTCTCATCTCCTTACCTGTACCACACCCCCCTTCCAGCTGATCCAGAAGCTGCGGAACTCATCCCAGGACAGGATGCCTGGCGTGGGGGCACTGACCAGGGGATCGCCCATCTTGCCCAAGGATATCCAGGAGCGTGTGTTTTGCCTGCCACCCAATACGATCTCCAGCATCTCTGCGCTGTCGTGAGGGCTGGCAGAGAGGGCAAAGTGGGCATCGTTGTGGGTCTTTACCGCCACCTGGAACTGGGTCATCCTGGCCGGCTTTTTCACATACTGGTACTCATACTTGTTGGGGGTGGAGATGTGAATCCTCTCTGAGAATGAAATTACACTCAGGTACTTGGTCTAGTCAAGTTTACAGTGTTAATAATAGTGGCACCGGTATATTATGCATAAAATTGCAAAGTTGACAGAATTGGACTAATTAGTGACATTGTCAGGGACACAAAAAAGTAATCTCCCATTAGAATTGAATGTGAATTGTATGTTCAAAAAACTGGAAATTCCGAAAAACCCTGAAAAATCATATCCCTGTATAATATCGCAAAAACATAGCTGCACTGACCATTGGGACAGAAGAAGACACTATAGGTGTATTCTCTGGGTAGGCCTTCTGGCTGCAAGGAGAGACAGAGAGAGAGAAGAGAAGAGAGAGAGAGGGATAGATGAGGACAAATAAAAGATGAGAAGAAAGAGAGGTGAGGTGTATTAATCTTAACAACACTCTTATCTAATGTTACCTACATCCAATAGGTGATGCAAGTGAGTGCTCTCTATTCAGCAACATTGATTGATGTGTAACATCAACATCAACATGTTTTACCTCCACCAGGACACTCCTGCGGACGTAGTCCAGCCCAGTTGGGGTCCTTCTGTCATCCAAGTCGTTGCCTGTTTTGCCCGTCTGGAGACCATCTGAACAGCAGCTTGGTTCACTGTAGGCAATGGCACGGGCTATTGGGGCAGCAGAGAGTTAAATGAGACTTCCTTCTCTCACTTCAAAGATTTTATTATCATCTTTCTCAAGTACTTCTCTGTTATACATCAATATCCTTGCGAAACAGTTTGTTACTCCTTTTGTTTGGCACTAATGTTTTGTCCTTTGCACTCCTTGCACTTGGCTGTTTGTAGTGTTGCCAATCTAGATATTTAGACTTATCCCACTGTAGCACTTATTATAAGTCACTCTTTACAGGGGGGTGGATAAATGGCCAAAATGTAAAGCATATCTCATCATGGCTACACATACAGTCAAGGGATTTCAAGCAAACATCAAAAAGTGTTAGTGAAACCACTAATAGTTTGGTAAGACCATACGTTTGATGTCTCTCAGGCATGAAGTTTTGTACATCTAGCGCAACATACATTACACAACACAAACATGTCTGTAAGAGGACTCCTAGTTCTCTTGCTGAGGAGCACATTGGAAACGTGGCCCTGTGCCAGCGGCGTCTCTTTGTGTGTGTGTAGTGAGAGGGAAAGACTAGGGGCCAGGGGACTGGGAGAGGGGCCGTGGGGGGCCCATTGACCGCCAGTGACCTGCAAACTCATCAACATGCCACTGAGTGTCACAGCAAGGCCCTGGCTGCTCCCCCGCTGCTGGCCTGCTTTGTTCTCACATGCACTCTGGAGGGGACTGTTTGTAACTCTGGGTGGGTGACCAGATCACACACAGCTGAGCTCCTTGGCCAGCAGAGCTCTCCTAAGTCAAAGGCTTGCCCTTTAGTAAGGCATCACACTGAGTGGACAGCAGCCCTGGTGAAAGGCTGCTATTGTTTTAAAGTGGCATGCCCCTTAAGAATTCAGATAATGCTATTTTCATGGCCCAGAACAGTCCAATCTGTATTTGTTTACATGAGCATCATAATCCCAATGAAGATCCTTCACAATCCAAATGCTGATTTCGGTGGACAAAATAAACACTGAATTGGATCATTATAGCAGTGTGCATACATAGTTTTATTTCTGAGACCAATTCAACACTATAGACTCTGCACAGTCCCTCAGCACATAGACAGAAATGGAGGGAAATGATGCGACTATTAAGAAGGGGAAGGCAGACCATATAAGGAGCTGCCCCTATAACAACAATGTTAAAATTTATATTTCTGTCTGTCTGTCTGCTGTCATGACTTTTGTTTTTTGACAAATACAACATCTATGTCTTGTCATCTGTCACATATGTTGTTTTTTGAGAAACAAATGCATGACCATTGAAAAAATACTCTCTTCCTCTTGTTTCTGGACTGCAACTCCCACTCAGTTTCTAAGACATATAGTTCTTTCTGAACAAGTGAAAAGGATTATGAGATGTGAAAGAGGTGTGAAGATTCATAGTTAATGTTGCTTTTCACAATAATACAAACCATAAATCTGTCTTTTAGAAGATATGTTTTACGAGAACAATCACAATGTGCTAATAGATGACTAATTAATATAGTATTTAAACTCATGAAACACTAATAGTTGACAATGAATGAAAGACATGTCTTGGTTCCCATTAAGATCAAAAATACCTGTGATGTTAGCGGCCCCCAGTTCAGTGAACGACAGTACGATGGATGTGGGTGTGGCCTCTCCTGGAGCCACACACTTCTTCCTGGTTAGATGGTGCTTTCCTGGGTGGCCCACAAACTTGATGCCCTTGGGAACTGAGACTTTAACATGAACCTGTAAAGGGAGAGGGAGAGGAGAGCAGAGGAGAAAATAGGGGAGGAGAGGAGAGGAGAGGTGTATTACAGTCAGACACAATGGATCTCCTCTGACAGGCTATAATGGCGTCATATCTGCCCGGCACGCCCCTCCCTCATATAGCGTGTTCTCCTCAAAGCTCTAAAAGCATTGGGAGAGACTTTCTAAATCACATTGTGAATTTTCCATGCTGACTGACTCATGCTTCTCAAGCTCCCCAAAGGATTAAGTTCCACTCATCGTCCAATTTTCACAGAGGGCTCAGTAATGCAGTCGGATCTTTTCACTGTTCTTCATCCACACGCCACCAGTCGTAAATAACATAGCAGAAAATATAGGAATCACATGTTGCCGGGGTGGACATCAAAGAAAGGGCTACGCTGGTTTGCATAATCACCTAACATGACGTTACGGCAGCGCACGCACAGGCCATTTAACAGGCTCATCTGTGAACATCATGATGTCATCTGTGTGAAGCGCAGGATGGACCCATTTAAGGCCAAGACAGAACAAAGAGGGTTCCTCGAAGTGAGCGCCAAAACATACTTCTGGACTGACCTCATGGCTTCACATTACAAACCTATGCCCTCCTTGGCCACCGCCACCCATCCCTCCTTGCCGCTGGGTCTCATGGCTACCCATAGCTTTCCTATAACAAGGCTCCATTTAGGCTCTCAGAATGTGTTATCATTGTGCATGGCACATGGGGAATGTGCAGGACTCTTTCGCCTCTGTATTTAGTTGCACAGAACATATGCATGACTGACAATATTGGACAAGGGTGGTAGCAACCACTGTCACATAGTTTTGACATCAGAACTATCTTGGCATGCAAAATGCAGAAATATACAATGACTTGTATAAAATGATGTAAAATGATTTTGAACTAATGCTATTATTGGCATCTTCAGGACTATGGTTTGGGTGAAAAGTGTAAAGTTTGCACAGTGAGAAGGCAAACAAGCTTTCTCAGTAGGATGTGGGAACTGGGTTCTGTCTAAGCACCAGCCAACTGCTGATTAGCCTTATTACACATTTGCTGTGCTGTGCAAAAGTAACTATTATATTTCCTGTCCATCTGCCCTCGCCTCCTCACCTCAGAACAGGTCGGCAGGTAGTTGTAGACAGTGAGGGGAACTTTGGTCTGCTCCCCTCTGATCACGCTGTAGGGCAACGTGAAGTCAACAAAGAACGGCTTGAAGGTGCGAAGCTCCGCCCTCTTCGCTAAGCCCAGCCCCTTCTCTTCTGACAGGCCAATGGCTTCCGTCACCCAGGTGGTGATGGAATCGGGCACGTCCAATCGCAGCTCAGCTTCCCCGCTTTCAGCGCTGCCAGTGACACATGATAAACTTGAGTGGCAAAACTCAAATGTACATTGAAGTGAAAAGATTTCAGCATGGCTTCACGCTTTTATTAAACACAAGTAATACCACTGAAACAGGCAGAAACAACAAGGACAGGATTGATAAAACACCGTAGATTACTTTTATGTCGGACGCACCTGTGTCAACACCAACACCTGCACCAATATAACTATTATAAACACTCTATAATGGATAGGTGTGAGGAACAGTCAGGTGTTGACCCAATCTGTTTCTTTGAATGAAGTGGGCTGAGATCATTATTGGCAACACATATTAAATGTTGGTCTTGGCAAACTGTCACAGGGCATAATAAACTGCATGTACGCCCTTCCTTTTGATCAAAGTTGCCCAAAATCCACTTTAATACACGTTAAGGGAAATCAAAGCTTTGGACTACATAGGAAATTAGGCAGAGCTGAAGTCCTGCCCAAAGGAATCAAGCATATGGAAATCTATGGGCAGTTCATTTATATTGGCTGAAAATGAATGGAAGGAGCTGTTGAGAAAGTGACAGGCTGTTCCAAGATAGCCCAATTTAAATGAGGCACATTCACACCCAGTGGGAGGAAATGCTGGACGCTGCTGGAGTGATGGAATATCCCACTTCTCACATACAGGCTTCACTCGCACCTCTGTCCTCCTTTCCTCTCCTCTCCTCACTTCCCCGCCATCTCTCATCTCCACTTTCTCTTCCAGCTCTCTTCTTTTTTTATCCTGTCTTCCCATCTTCTTTCCAAGCCTTCTTCCTCTCCTTTCTTTTCCTCGCAAACCCTCTTCTCTATCACCACACTTTCTGTACAGCACCACCTCTTCTCCTTTCTCCTCCTGTTTTACCCTCCTCTCATCTCCACTTTCCCCTCCTCTCATCTCTACACTACTTTTATGGCCTTTTGTCCTTTCTTTTCCTGTCTTTCCCTCACCCTTCCAGCCTCCCTCCCGTCTTCTCCTGTCCTCTTCATTCCTCTGCTTTCCTCAAATGCTTTTAGCTTTGGATTGCAACCAAATCCCATTTAAGTATGTACAATCTGGTGCACCTGAGATAACCTCCATCCACTCAAAGGCATCTCACACACACACACACACACACACACACATACACACACACACACACACACACACACACACACACAATATTTAGAAAGATTCAAATACCTGACATTGAGGCAGTGCCACACCCACGTCTCCGGGAAAAATGTACGCCTGCGCTTCTCTGCTCTGCAACCAAAACACAAGCTGACATCAATAAAAGGCCTCAGCTGTGGCTCTGCTCACAATAAAAAGCCATAATTGGAAAATGTATTATTCTGAAATCCACGCCGACATCCTCTAAGTCACACCATGTGTTTAATGTTCATCTCTAGAATGAGAGCTATTCATGGCATGAAGGAATGTAGACCTAAAATATGGACAACCCAACAACTCTAATTTCTTTTGTCTTGTTTTTCTCTGCTTCTCTATTTCCCAGTTCAGAGACCTTATTTAACCCAAGTGCAATGAATATCAATCTAGGTAAGTTCACTGTGTATATTTTATATATTTTTTTTTAGATTATTCCAAATAACACTTAGAGGTTTAACAAACATGAAAATTACCAAAACTTTTGGCCAAACTTTGTTCAAATTATTGCGCCCCAGTGGCTTTGCTTTCAAGTTCATTGTGTTAAGAAAACATAAAACCCATAATAGTGTGGGTTCTGCTATATCAATAAGTTGTTTTCTGCAAGCCTGCATTAAATACCGAGTATGGGCTTGCCACTCTCCTTTGAAATAAGCAATACATTTAAAATACAGATAGAATAACAGATACACAAATAACAGATAGAGAGGCTGTCCCAAACACAAAGGTCAAAGGTTTGATCCCAGTAGCAGCCAATATGTGTACATCAGCAGCCAAATGTCCTAGAGCAAGACACTAAACCCCAACCTGCTCACTCACTGCTGGGGTGCAATCACACTTATAGTTTGTTTTCTTTGATCCAGAACATAGTGGAAAGGTTAACTTTGTTGCATTTTTGTATTTGGTTCCTCCAGGCTCATACTTTCCAATTACAAGCAAACCAGGGCTTGTAACCAAAAGTCACATGGACTAACAAGAAGCTTGTTTATTGGACTGAGTTTTGGTAACCTGTCATCCCACAGGGTTTGAGATTTTCAGTCAAAACAAATCCACATCCAGTCCCTGTAACTTAAGCTAAGCATTAATAGGTTATTTGATGTGCACCTGAGTTCAAACGACACTGTCACCTGCCAAAACGAACCAAATAAAATGCCCCAGAATTCAAATAAACCGCTCCAAACAAGCTAAGTGTGAACAAATCCTATGTCACTCTGGATAAATGCCTAAAAATGAAAATGTAAAAATAAACAAGACCCTGAGACTGCCGCTGACATGCATATGGTGAGTGCTTCTGCTTTACCTGGGTGTGGGGCGAGAGTGCATGGCAGCCACTAAGGTGGAGGTGTGGGGCTGGAAGGCAGGAACGGCCTCGTCTGTGTACATCCCTCCGCTCTGCCGGTGGTTCAGACTCACCATGTCTGTCATCACAACCAGCCCTGTTTCCTGTGGTGAATGCACAGAGAGAAACACACATATGCACACGCTAAGATTTTTTTCTTCAAACATTCCTACATCCTCACCCTGGGCTCATAACTGAGTGTGTGTGTTCTCTCACTGTGAAAGCGAAGCGTGCGTCCTTGGTGATGTCCCAGTGCCATGGGAACACAGAGGAGCGCCTCCGTCTCTTCGATGACAGCCCAGGCCACCAGAAGTGTCCATCATCTTTAGGAATGCCAAAGGCGTCCGACACATCAAAGTCTGCCAGCTCTTTAAACACCTGTGCAGTGGAAACACACACATGCACACACACACACAGGCACAGACACACATATACAGCTCACAGTTAGATATATCTCCTGATCTAATGGCCAGAGAACAAATGATCTACAAGGAAAAGTCACAAAGATTTGTCACAAAACACATGCATGGATCTAGCAATTTATTTCATTACTTTAGTTTATTCCTTGCTTACAAATTCTTTGCTTAAAAGGTTTGCAAAAGTTTACAGTCTGAGATTGAAAAGGTTTACATAAGGAGATATCAGTGAGAAAGGAGAGCGATAAAGAAAGTTACATTTGCAGACCACACTGCAAAAACAACTGAAACTATCTCACTAAAATAGAAGATTGTTTTTCTTACTTGTTCTAAGAAAAACAGGAATTTGACATTAAAAACTTTCAAGAGGTAGCCGGACACTCATAACTCATACAAAATAATTTATCTTTCAGATATCAAACTACCTCTTGAAAGTTTTTGATGTTGTTTCCATTAGCCAGGACCTCCCCTATACTGGTGTGCATTTCCACCCTTTCTTTAATGTAAGATTAAACCATATCTAAGGTGGACATTTCTTTATACTAAAATGCAATTTATACACTGAGGCAATTTATACACTGAGGACCAACCTTGTCTGGACTGAGTTGGAAGTCAGGCTTTAGGAGGTAAAGACTCTTATCCACAGTGGCCACACACACACAGGAGCCCCTCTCTCCCCGAACACGCAGGCTCACGGCTTCCCCAGGCATCGACTCATTAGCTGACAGAGAAACGGACACCTGGGAACCAACATGAGATACACAATGCAATGGATGATATGCATACCTTATTATAAGCTGTAGTATAATATAGTCCAAAATGCATTTAACACTATGCCAAAATATTGCACATTAAATGGCGTAAGAACAGCAGACAGGATTTTTTGTGAAATTCACTCAGTATAATCAATAGTTGGTAGTGTTTTGTTCCTCAATGGCTTGATGGCAACTTCTGTGTTAGGGCTGGGATGGAGAGAACAGTCTCAATCCTATATGCTTGAGTAAGGCCAGGGGGAAACACTGGGACAGAGAGTGGAAAACTACAGGCTTTGAAAGAGAACTTAAAGAGAGGGAGGGAGGGTGAGAGTCAGCCATAAACTTTCACGCATCAAAACCATTTTTCGGCAGCGCACAGTCACAAATTAGCCCCGTTAATCGGTTCCGCTGCCCTCCTTTCACCACTCCGTAACCTGTCATCCTCTCCTGTCACGACCCCACTCATCTCCCCACATGGCCTCTGTCTCATCATGTCCTCACAACCCCCCCCCCCCCCCCCCCCCCCACCCCTCCTTCGCCTCTCTCTCTCTCACACACACACACACACACACACACACACACACACACACACACACAGTGTTGTAATGGCATACCAGGGAGCTGTAAATACTTCAGGGAGTTAACTCCACCTAATGCAGGCAGGAACTGGGGAGCTCTCCCAGGCCAACACAGCTGTTTGTTTACAGACATTAGACTGTGGACAGGGATGGTGCACGGATGCTTGGACTCACCTCCAAAACGTATGCATACAGGAATGGAGGGCTCATTATTTTTCTCCAGGTTTTATCCATAATTATTTCTTAACTAATATCCAACCAACAGCAAGATGTTTAGCCCCTTGTTGTCCTAGCTGTATACTGTGGCTGTACTGGAAAGCTCCCAATATGTAGATGTGTGTAACTGTGTCAATGGGAAGCAATGTAGCACAGAAACAGAGGGTGAATGCTCGGCCAAACTATTCCCTGGATAAACGAAGATTTAAAAAGAGGCCTATTTTTGCTCTGTTTCCAGTATGTTGCAAAAGTGTATTGAATTACACTGATATAAATCATGTATCAGTATAAAACCCTACTGTGTGGAGTAAAACAGAGGGCAGGAGACAGCAGGGAAGAAGGTCTCACGCTGTATTTTTACGATGTACCATGAAGCCTTACTTCTCAACATATTGCTAATGCAAACCTGGTTCTCGAAGCTGGGCTGGATAGGGATTTGCAAGCTGTCCGTGACGCCCTCGCCGTTTTCTCTCACGTAGTAGACCAGCAGGCGGCTGAGCGGTGCCATGCCGTGGCTGACAGGGAAACGTAGGTACGACACACAGCTGTCCAACTCCGCCTGGGGGGTGGAGCCTCCGACACCTGGCATACAGAAGAGAGGGCACAGGAAGGCGGTCAGGTGACATTTAACTCACAAAAAACAGTAATGTGGGCGGGATATTCCATCAAACCCATTAAGAAAAGAAAGGAGAGGGAATAAGGGCCTGTGTTCACTGACTGCCTCTTTTTTAGGTAATAGCACTTAACAGATGCCTAAGGGAAGTGCTGGTCTAGCTACTGCTTTATTGCTAAAAGTTCAAATAGTTTTAACTTCCAGCGCTTGCCAACGAGTGCTAAAAACATAACAGGCTCTTGTACTGTCAAGAATGCGTAACAGCAAATCCTCTCCATTGCCGCACTGTAAAGTCAGTGAACAGCCTAAGGGTCTTTGAGTGGAACCTCCCTGCTTTTGTCTTGGGGATCCCATTTCTCCATTGCCTACCTACAAGCTAAGTGGGAATGATGTGAAGAATCTCTCTTCCATTCAGCAGGGGCCAATGAACAGGTTTTCTTAGAGTGTCTTGTTGTGCATCATTACTCTATTAAAATCCAATGGACAAAGGTGATGTCGAAGCATTTAACAGGAAATGGATCCCTGCACTGTACTGACCAGAGGTGGAAGGAGGCAGGTGGGTGGTGTGGATGTTCTTGTCAAAGGTGACCGTTGCCCTCTTTCCTCTGTGCGAGGCTGTGAGGTTGGCTGACTGCTGGCCTGAGAGGACGATGTTCCCCCTGGATGCCACCTCGTAGTGCAGGGTGAAGTTACAGGGACAAGTGGACTTCAGAGCCACTTCCGCCTCCTGGCCGACCTACACACACAGACAGACGCAAATATGCCGTTGGGATCATGTTAAGAATGATCCTTCAGCATTTAGATGGCATTAGATGACATTTTGGAAATGGACTGAGATGAGGTTTGAACCCAAAGCAACAGCATTCATGCCAGCTGTTGACAAAACTTTATTTAAATCTGAGCGGAGAAAGTGAATTAATAATGTTCTCCCCTCGCTCAGACCTGGAAGATGTCCTTGAGCAATCTCCAACTGCTCCTGTGTAGCTACTCAGTGGCTCAAACACACGACAAACACTTTGGTTGTACTGGGCAGCTCCCAAGTGTGGATTTGTGTAACTGTATGAATGTGAGGCAGGATGATGCTGAAAAACAGCATACACGCTCAGCAGACTTTCCGTGGAAATTTCGGCCCAAAAGAAAGCAGTGTTTACCTTGAGCGGGGAGCTGGAGCTCTGGATCTGGATGTGACACTTGCTGGGAGAGTACCAGCTACTGATGGACAGATAGCTGGGCAGGTACTGGTCTCCTGCTGGCTTGCCCTCAATGGATGTCACCTTGGTCTATGCCAGGCAAAGCAAAACATGCAATGTCTTAAATAGGATTCATTCAGAATCACACTATCCTTCATACCATGCCTCACCGTTCAAAAGTAACAATGTATGAAAGTAGAGACTTCCATGCAACACTATACATGACCTATACATGACCTCTATATATGACTAGCTACATATGTGGAAAAAATGTAGAAAAAATTGGCAGCGCGCACAACTCCAAATCTTAAAACAATGTATCGGGTGCGCGGTTGTAGCAAAGATCAAAACGAACGAAACACCGGCACTCACAGAAAATTGATTTTCTATTTTTTCTTTATTAAGGGCAAGAAACGAACGTGTTTCAGCTATGAGCCGTCTTCAGCGTAATCAAAGCAGTCAAAGCTACATATGTGACCATATCCTTTTCTCACAATACGATTCGATAAACGATACGGGGTTCACGATTCGATACAACCACGATACGATGTAATAATGACAACAAAGTCTGGCTGTGCAGAAATATGTTTATTTCTGAACCACAAATCTTTCTAGCAATGGGCCTGACTTGCTAGAATGTAAACAACAATTTAAAAATGTCAATACAAAGTGCAAATAATGTAATTTCGATGGAGAGCTTGTGAAATTGTGATGGGCAAGCTGTCTCATTTGTGATTACTACAGCAGAATAAAATGTAGCTAACATTGCGATTCTTTTTTCTGCCCCCCAATATATTCTGCAATATATTGATTTTCGATATATCGTCCCATCCCTACTAGCTACTGATTCAAATCATGAAACTTCTTGCTCTTTCTGCCGTTTCTCTTTGTCTCTCTCTAACCCCTTAGCTATCATACTATTAAAAAAAAAATGTCTCTGTTTATATCGCACAGCACTATTAGAAAAAACTCTCTGTCTCCCGATACCCCCGCTCTCTCTGGGGTTGCACAGCCACTGACCTCTAGCCAGACATACTGGGCAGCGGTGGGGATGGAGGGGATCTCAAAGGTGGCCTGGCCATCCTTGGAGGTCAGTTCGCTGGTGTAGACGTTGTCCTTGGGCGTCAACTCCGCCTTCACACGCACCCGCACCCCATCGGCTGGGCTCCCATCAGGGTAGGTCACCTCAATCTGTGGGAGAGAGGGTTAAGAGAGGCCAGGTGGAAAAAGACAAACAGAAAACAGACGCAGAGACAGACAGAGACAGACGCAGAGTTTATCAATAATGGTAGAATTGCAAACAGTCACCACCAAAATACAAGCAGCACTCAGCAGCTACTCAGATAGGCTGTAATATATTTGGGTTCATTTATTGGTTTGAAGTGCTGGTATTTGTCATTACTATTCATAGCAAATAAACTACTTGTATTGTGCATCATACGGTTTCCCATCTTTTCTATTTCATGTTCTCTGACCCATTGGGAGCCGATTTTTCCACTGCCTTTTTACATATAAAAGCTGGTTATTTTTCTGGATGCAATAGTAACTATATGACTATGTGTCCGAAGTCTGTTGTCTCACCTTCCCCTTGTAAGGTAGACCAGGCTTGAACTGTTTGCGTGTGTCCTTGGAGTACTTGATGTCGATGAGCTGTTTATGGACGGGTGTGGAGTCGTCGAATGTGGTTTGCCTGCTTCCGTCTACGCTGGTCACCGACGCCCACATGCTCACCGTGCCCCTGAAGTGATCCGCCACATCCAAGGGCATCATGTCCTTCACACACAGGCTGAAGGTGGCTGAGCCTTTGATCTGACAACAGTAGCAGAGTGATCTGGTATAGCCCAGTGTGTAGAACATGGCACTAACGCTGCCAGGGTTAGGAGTTCAATTCCCACTGGGGCAACCCATGCTAACTATGTATACTCGCATGCTACTGTTAGGTAGTGATGGGACAATATGCTTATCTCACAATACGATGCGATATGGGGTTCACGATTCAATACAACCACGATATGATGTAATAAATAAAGGTTCAATGACAACAAAGTATGATATTATGTTTCTTTCTGAGCCACAAATCTTTCTAGGAATGGCACTGGCTTGCTAGAATGTAAACAACAATTTAAACATGTCATTAAAAAGTGCAAATAATGTAATTTCAATGGAGAGCTTGTGAAATTGTGATGGGCAAGTCATCTCATTTGTTATTACCACAGTAGAATAAAATGTAGCTAATATCACGATTATTTTTTCTGCCCCACGATACGTATTGGGACATTTTTACATTGCGATATATTGACTTTTCGATATATTATCCCATCCCTACTGTTGGGCACTTAGGATAAACTGTCCAGCAAATGGCAGCTTTTATGTTATAGACTATTAGAAAAGACAGTTCATCAGCAGCCTCATTTAGAATGACTCTCTAAGTGCTGATCCAGGGTCACCAGCCAGGTTCCTCTTTCCTATCTTAGTTATTCTAAATTAAGATACAATTTGAGCCCAGAATAGCAGTTCGGTATCCATATGGGCCTTGAAATCACTTCACACACAGCAGTATAGTACTCAATATCAGGATACCTGTTGACCAGGGATTAAATAACTCACCTCCATGGTTTTGACCACAGGATGGCCCATCTCATGGCGGTAGTAGCCAACTCCATTCACTGTCATATTCACTGTCAGCTTCCCTGTCACTGGCTTCCCAAAGGTATACCTGCACAACATTAAGATGTATCAGGATACATAAAATTCAACTTGGTGAGTGTAATGCTACAAAAAGTGCAATCACATACAATACAAAAAGATCCAACAACAGCACATGTAATGGAAGCTTTCATGGACTGTGAGCCAAAAGAAAATCCCTCTAGCAAAGGACGATATTTATTTGTTTGTTTGTTTTTCAGCCCCTGGCTCTACTCTGTTATAATGCTGAATTTTAGGAGACTCACCTGGCCCTGACAGTGGCCTGTTCACAGGAGTTCAGGTCACGGATGTAGTGTGGCGGATCGATCACCAACTCAAACTTGGGCATCACTGTGAGGGGGGCAAGAGAATATTACTTTTGTTACTTATTCTAGTTTTTTGGAGTTGTTGTACTCATTATTTGCCTCTTGTCATGTTGGTTATGCATTAAGTTAAGGTTATTCTACAGCTGCACTCATTGTACATTGCCCTGAAAAGAGAGAGTTAAGTAAAATGTATTTCTAACACATTCTACAGGACAAAAATCAACTGGATTTCATTTTGAGTGCTGCACAAAGCAAATCAATATATATTTTTTTAAATCACACTAAACATAGAACATCAACATAGCACTACCAGAAAAAAACCCATAAGAGATACACATACAAGCAGACAAATCAAGAGGGCTTCAAAGCTAGAGAATAAAAGTGAATTTTGAGCCAGGACAAAGAGGCAATTTAAACTGCCTCAAATTTAAATGTAAATCTCATAACACACAAAGTCCTCAAATGATCAAGGATCAAGGATAAACAACACTATACACTGTTATGTTAACTATCTTCTATGTACAGGTCCTCACCATACTTCTGCACTTCAAAGGACTTGTTGTAGGTGTGGCCCTGCATCTCCACAAAGATAAACCACTCTCCGAACACAGGCTGGTCCGACAGAGGGAAACTCATGTTGACAACACCTGAAGAGACAAACAAAAGCAACTGTTATCCAGTATAATACCTGTGTGCTCGGTGGTGATTAACCATACAACCTGATATGACAATTACAATGCAGCAGTGTTTTTGCTACCACTGTATAGACAGACGGAGTTTCCACCCCAGTTAAAATAATTATTATCTTAAGTATTGAATTCAGTGAGGAGTTTTAGTATCATATGCAATACGAAAAGCAAAATGGTGTTTCAGAAGCCTTTCCACTTCAGTAAAAACATTCCTTGGAGAAACACTGGTGGTGCAAATACATTGTAGAAGAAGTGTCTCACCACAGCAGATGGATTTAAGGCCCTTCCACTGGACCATCCTGGATCCTCTTGGATCCTGGAAGATAAAATTAGCAGATGAGAAAACACTGTTCAGATTTCACCTCTCATATGTAAGTGTTAAATCTTATCTCTTATAAGTTATTTAATTGCATAAGAGTGTTTGATGGGGTTTAATAGTCCTTGAACTGAACTTGACCCTCAGATCTGGCTCCCATCTCAGAACAGTGACTGCGTTTACATGGACTTGAGTATCCCGGTTATGAGGCTTATCCCGGTTTTGATCATATTCGGGATATGGCGTTTACATGGAACACAGAGAAATCTGGCTATTCATATCCCCATATACATGAATACTAGTATCCCGGTTACTGATTACTGCATGCTATTTGCGCAGGCGTCTGTGATGTTTACAACACAAACCGGCAATTTTGAAATCGTTAATCTCATATTCCTCTGTAACTGTTAACCTTAAATTAATTTGACTGTTTTATTTTGATGATTGGCCACGTAGTGTTTCTTTAGTATTTTCCACCGTGACCTGACTTGCTCCACTGAACGTGTTGGGAAACCGGCGTCCTGTAGTCTGCATACTACAGACTTGAATAGGTCAGCATTTCGATGCTTTCTCCCATTTAAACTGCCAAGTATATTTAATTCTTTCATCACATCAGTGCCTGCGCAGGTTGTCGGCAGCGGTCAGAAACCTGGATAAGATGTATACATGCAACAGTATCCCGGTTTCTTTCGGAGTACTCCAGCTAGCATAATCAGGTTTCTCAAAACCGGGATAAGGGCTTATCGAAGTTTCTGAAATGGGGATATGATGTTTAGGCGAGATGTTTTAAAACATCTCGCCACAAGGACTATAGTTGAAAATTAGCCAGCTGGCTAACACTAGCACATTTACAGAAATGTCGATTAATGTGTGTTGTCCTTATAAATAAATAAACAAACAAACAAACAAACACAAAAACGGAATACTTCAAAAACCCGATCATAACCGGGATACTCAAGTCCATGTAAACACAGTCACTGTCAAAATACTTTTACAACTTTTCCTCAGGTGATACACAGGCTGCAGGTGAGAGAGTAGTAAAAACATCTAAGCACTTCTCGCTAGACATAAGTCATGCATGGCCTTCCCAAAGCCTCCTATGAACCAGCAGTTTGTTATTTGCCCTAAAAACGTCTCAGGGTCTGAGAAAAGAGACAATAAATGAGTGTGGGCAGTGAGTAAGGGGGAGAGAGGGAGAAAGTGTGTGTGTGGGGGGGGGGGTGAAAGAGGGAAGAAAGAGAAGAGAAGAGAAGAGAAGAGAAGAGAAGAGAAGAGAAGAGAAGAGGCTCCTTTCATGTTGTTTATCCCTGTGCTCTTCCACAGAGCACCCTGTTATCTAGGTGAGCTGCCCTGACTGCTGCCCTGTAATCTCCAACCAGGCTGGAAACTAAAACTGCCACTGTGCCCTCCCGGACGTGGCTCTGCCAACCCTGGGTGGTCCCGCCAGCCTCCACTCACCACAACATACGCCTCGATCTGTGAAGAAAAAGAGAGAAAAGTAGAAGAAGAGAAGAAAAAGTCAAGGATGGCATGGATAAGATAAAAAGCTGCAAAGCCAC
Organism: Centroberyx affinis; assembly: GCF_046629955.1. Lineage (NCBI taxonomy): Eukaryota > Metazoa > Chordata > Actinopteri > Beryciformes > Berycidae > Centroberyx > Centroberyx affinis. The sequence goes on from NW_027279869.1 coordinate 185,486, forward strand.
AGAGGAACCTATCCCTCTCCCCTGCTCTTCACCCCGCTCCTTCCCTGTCCAACAATCATCCATCTGTGAAAGTGAGTACTGCCCTTTGCCAGCAGCGGACCTTTATAGCTGCAAACATCAATAAACCGTCTGTCTGCACAGTTGCACGGTATATTTGGAGCCATTGCTAACATTCCAGCAGAAATGACTCTAGCCTGGCTTCTGTAAATAGGTAACTGTACATTTCTGTGCACTCAGGGCAGACTAGGTTTCCCCTCTTAATTCCCCCAATTAGGGTCGGAAAATATGTTCATGCTAAATATTATGGATGCTGCTCTATAGGTGAAGTGTAAGTCTAGATGCAATAAAAGGCATGTATCATTTAAGAAATGCAAACAGAAAACTTAACATTAGTCACTGCTGGGGAAATCCCTATCATTCTATTAGCAATTTTGAAACTGTAAGTTGGAAAAAAATTAGCTTGTTTAGCTCTATAATTAATTTTCTCTGTACACACCATCATTAAAATGCATTTTGATACACATTTGCATACAGATTTAATACATGATGCCACAATTCATGTTCCTATTTACTATAGATGGTTACTTTGTATTCTTCATTTATACACAAGTTTAGGTTTGTGTGCTGGGGGTGTGATATTTCTATGTGCGATATTAGTTTCATGTGACAGAAATTTCACATTACCTTGTCATTTATTGGCCTCAGGTCAGGGGTGACTGTGTACACATTGATGAGCACTATAGCCAGAAAGAGAAACACAACGTTTTAGAAACATTAAGGTTTTAAAATACAGAAGGTCTCCATCCTTCCAACATGAAAACCTGTATGTGTTTAAACACTATGTCGTAGGTTCTTAAAACTTAATTTCTTACAAGTCTAGGACCAAATTCGAAAATCATGTCGTATGACCATATTGATTGAATGAACGGACTGAACTAGCCTGATAAATTAAAATTTAATATACCAGTCAGCATACAGGATAACTATCAGGATGACATAATAAGGCCATAGGACTTATTTCCATATTGGTTCTTCATATAACCGGATATGTTTGTTCCAACCCGGCATCAACATGACAACATCTAGTCAATTTCCTCTGACTGAATATGAGAAGTCGTATTCTATGCCAAGACCCTTAAAAAAATACCCTTGATTCTATGCATTTCCATACATTAGGTAACTGATTAACTAGCAGGTGTGTAATGAGGGGACCTTTATGTTTGGGTTTGTAGACGGGCTTGTCAGTCTGGATGAAGACAGCTGTGCCCTTGCTCTCCACTGTGACAGTGGTGTAGTTGTGGAAGATGTAGCCTCCCTCTGTGAGGTGGCGGTTCCCCCACACCTTCAGATGGGCCTGTCCTCTCAGCCCAGGGGGAACCTGGGGGCAGACAGACGGGCAAACACAACAAGGATGAGGGCTGGATTTGCAGAACGCAAAAATAGCACTAGAAGTTAATTTTAAGTCAGTGAGTGAGAGAGCTTCATAGTGGTTCTTCATATAACTTGACATTTTTGTTCCAACCCAGCATCAACTGCAGACAGCATCTAGTAGTGCCTTGAGGGAATTTTGTGCAACTATCTACTGCAGTGGAAGGCCAATCCACAAAATGTCATCAGTCAATCTGAATTTTTACAAGCGAAAGTTAGTGTTTAAATCCAAAAGCTCTTCTGCAGTCAAAAATACCTGCCAAGGGGCGTGCTGAATTGACAAACTTATCAGCCATCAGTCACAATTTACCAGCAACTGATTGATGCTGACTCCCACCTTGATTCAACATTAATATAGTTTTAGGAAACTGAGGCTAGAGCACAAAAATGAATACAATTTAAAGACCAGTGGAAGATGCCAAGCCATAACACAGCACACTACACATGACTGTATTTCATGAGAATGAGGGTGGAGGTTATAGGGAGGGGAGAGCAAGCAGGGGAGAGAGGGGAGGAATCGAGTCGTGCATACTAGATTGATCTATTCCAGCCTTCGGGGGCGGTGGACCATACATGCACGTCAACAGCTGTTGCATATTATATTGAGGCTGTTACCTTATTCCCAATGAATGTGCGGAGACAGATGTTGCATTACAAATAATGTTAGTGTTGATTTGCATGTTGCCTGAGGAATGTGCACAAACGGACAAGGGGGCTCTCACTACTGTGCAGCTGTCGCCACTAAACATTGCTGTGCATTTTAAAGATCTTTGGAAATCAGCGTGTCTATAGGACACTACTTCACAATCACAATTGCAAAAACAAATGGAAACTCCGGAAAGTTAGACTCACCTTTAGTTTGATGGTGCCTTTGTCTGAAATAGAACACAGAGACAACATGGGAAATATTTCCATTTAAAAAGCATGTATACTTATGTATGTATGGATGGATTATTTTAATTCATGAATTCAAGAAATGAAACCTTGAACTGAACAAATCAAACACAACGTTGCTGTCCTGTGAGATTTTTTTTTTTCAACCTGGTCTTCTATATTTTTTTACCCTTTTAACCTTTATTTAACCAGATATTATCTCATTGAGATTAAAAGGAAGTCTCTTTTACAAGAGAGACCTGGCCAAGAGGGCAGCATTGAACAACAGTACAAAGTTACATACAAGGACAACATAACAACAAAACCAGTTAATTTAAGCACAGTGGGATAGCTTAATTGAGTCTAAATCTCTTTGAGTTTTTCCCACCCTTGCCGTATGCCTAATAACACATCTCAGTTATAACAAACCACCCATCTGCACAATACTATTATTACCAAGTAGTTACAAGTGCTATTAGACTGCGGCCCAGTTTGACTGGAGTTGTTCAGCCTGGGTTAGCAGGAAGTCCAGCTGCAGCCCGTCTCTATGCCACTCTGAGGCAGAGCCGGCCTCAATCTATTAGTGGTGCTGTCAAACAAATCACACAGATGTGTATACACTCAGGGCCTGCTGGGACGGGCTGGGCTGATGCCACAACGCCTCCAAACGAAGGTAGCATCCATGAGAACCCCGGCTGGTCAGGAGCACACACTCAGGGCAAGGGTCAGTCAGGTTCACTCTGTGTGTATTCTTTAGTCTGTGAGTGGGAGTGAGTGTGCCTGCCTGCATGCCTGCCTGTGTGATATCAAGATCCTTTTAATAAATCACATGAGGGGGCATCTGGACAGCTCAAGTAGTTCATGTACCCTTCACGGTTTCCACTCCTGGCTCACGCAACACTGTTTCCTGCAACTCTTAAATGTATACAGTCACAAAACCAAAGGAGGGTGCACTACTCTTGCTATCTTGTTTCGAAATGTATCTTTTTTTTTCAAAACAAATCTATTGTGCCAGTGTGATCTTCGCTACAGAATGAGTTCTCACCAAGCAGTGAGCCATGGCTGTGGGCCACCGTCTCTCCCTTCACCGACAGCTGCACCTGGACACGGGTCTCCGCCTTTGCGTTGAAGATGGTCACGCTCACGGTCTCCTCTACGCCTGCTCGAAACACAGAGGGGGCAGCCACCAGGTAACCTCTGAGTGGCCGACCAAGAGGAGAACAGGAGAGCAAGGTGGAGAGAGAGAGGGGGCATGGAGAGAGATGGAAAGAGGGAGAGCGAGGGGTGGAAAGGTATGGAGAGGGGAGAGAGCAAGGGAGATGGAGAGAGGTGGAATGGGAGGACATAAATAGAGGAGCAGGAGAGGGAGTGGTAGCAAAGAAGAGAAGGAGAGGTTAGACATTGGTGGTGGGTGGAGAGGTAGATGAGAGGTGAGAGAGGGAGGGTAGACAGGAAGAGGACGAGGGTAAATATATGATCCATATCAACACATACTGTATATTGTATTGGCCGGTTTCCCAGGAGCATCCCAGCACTGAGATCACTTACTATTTGTGATTGTAAGTGAATGGGGCAAGATAATCGTAGTGTCATTTGGAGAGACATGGCCCTGCGCTGCACACGACTTCAACGTGCAGCAAATCATATAGGTGAATTAAGTGGAAATTCACATTTCTCTCTCAATCTCCGTTTCTCTGTCTCCCTGATACGCACACGCACGCGCACACACACACACACAAACAGCCACATTCCACATGGATTTGTGCAGCAAGATCGGGTTTAATTGCATGGTTACCAGGGACACGGTACCTGTTGGCCAATGAGCTTTCTGCTCTAGTGTTCTCGTTGGGTGGTCTGGCACCTCTGACAGAACCTTGGCGTCTGTTTTGAAAAAATAACGACCGAGATTCCACACAGTCACTCTGACATTTAATTGAAGGAAGGCGGCTGTCACCGAGGTCACAGAGCAAAGGTCATTCTTTGATGCATATAAACAGTCTGAAAAAAAGACCAATTTAAGTTTTACCTTGGATGAAAGGCTATGCCATCTGGCACGGTTATATCTCCTGAATAATAGGTGCTCTTGTTAGCGTGGTCCTGTATAACTCAATGGGTAGAGCATGGCACTAACAATGCCAAAGTTAGGGGTGTGTGTCCCACTGGAGTCACCCTTGCTAAATACAAAGGGAAGGCACTCCACCAAATGACATGTGCTGTGTTTAGGTATTGTTATATATTATTCATAAGCATGTGTTGATTTGAGTAAAGCAGACGCAGTCCACAAATCAACTCATATGTGCCTGAGACATTGTAAGCCTAAATATCTTCTCTTTGACCAATTTAATGAGGTCTCCCATGCAGGAGCACCAGTTCAAACACAGTCATTATATATCATGCTAGTTTTAAGAGCAGACAGGCCTACTAATATTGGAGCACTCCCCGAAAACTTAGCTGAAGATCACACAAATTAGGAGTGAGCAAAGCCTCCAGCACAAACCCAATTGCATGCCTGAGAGTGGGATCAGGTGGTTGGCATTACTGCGCTGGGAGCCAGAGGCAACTGCAGTTCCTGAGAGAGAAAGTCATGAGAAAATCCCCTGGAAAATAAGGCTTTGAGAATAGGAAGATAATACGAGGAAATTGACTCTCTGCGTTTGATCTACAGTAAGTTTAACCAGCTCTTTGATGAGCCTGGATCAGGTGGTGGTGACCATGCTTATTTCAATCACACGGCTTGATGCACTCAAGCTCTCATTGTTTTTGCCCAACTTTGCTCCTCAGCTGAGAGTTGTTCGGTGCCTGGAGAAGGATTTGTGTTCTCTTTTGTAGTCAGATCTTTATTAGTCGCTCAGTTCCACAGTTTTTTCAGTCACATGGCTTGATGTTCTCAGCCTCTCACTCTTTCTGGCAGACTTTCCCCCTCAGCTGAGAGCTGTTCAGTGCTTGAGAAGGCTTTGAGTTCTCTTTTGTAAGTCAAGCCTGTATTAGTCAGTCAGTCCTGTCTATTCTCTACATTGACTTGCGCTCCCTCCCTCCCCTCTGGACAACCTGGCAGCAAAGCTTGCAACTCTTCACAATTAGCACAACTCTCCAGGTCAGGATTAAGCTCTGAAGCAGCACAGTGTTGACAGCAGCCTGACTGATAGCATCAAAGAGCCCAAAGTCAAATTTATCTCTTTGGCCTCTCTGTCTAGAGGGATAAACTGAATAAACTGAGGTGTCCATTGCCAAACCCAGAAGCTATTATCTCAATGGACATGAGGAAACCTCTCCAAAAGCTGCATATTTTCCATTCATGGGCAACCAGAATACAAGCAACCATGCACGCTCCTTCTCCATATCACTTTATCCAACTGCTACATTCTGCCCTGAAATCCAGCAACATGCAAATGTGAATGAACAAGTCTAAAAAGACCATGAGTGGCAAGGTGTTGTAACATGATAATAAAGTGTAAAAAGACTTAGTGGGGAAAGAGAAAGAAATAGTCACAGTCACCACTTACATTCCTACTATTTGTTGATCTGTCAGATTGGGACTGTGAATGGGTCAATGGGGTAACTAAGAGGACATAAATTAATGATTATGTTGCGTAATAGCTCGATACAGATAAAGAGTTATGTGGTTACAATCTGACATGAGCACAGGTCAGATCATTTGGACAATTAGTGTCTTTTCCAAACATATCTGATACACTATCACTGCTGATAGCTGCATTATTTTATATACGATTGACCACGATTGATTATTTTATACACGATTGACCAACTGTTTGCAAATTTAGATAAGAGAATCGAAAACGCATACCAGTCTAGCATCAGCGAATATCAAAGCACTGCATTACACTTAAAAGACAACAAATGCCAAAAAACTTACTGTCTCTCTTGTGCATAACTTCTGCTCACGTTGCAGATGAACAAAGTCCATGAAAGACTCAAAGCTGTCAAAGAGAACCTCAACATTTTGGCCTCAGTAGCCGAGATATTGGTAGATATCTAGCTCTCCCCTCTAAAGGAGGTTGGATCTACTAACTCTAGTAAAAAAAGTTAAATGAACTTTTCACCAGTCTCTAGGTCGACAGCGGTCTATCCATTGAGGCTGGTTGGTGTGATAGGTGTGCAGAGTTTCGCCCGCAACCAATGATCAAGTTTTTATCATCCCACTTCGCCAAATCCAGTCCCAAGCAAATCGATTTTTTTTCCTTTTAGAGCCCAAAGCACACGGACAGTCCTCTCCCATGTGCCTTCATCCGCCCCGGTTCCGTTCTCTCATATTTCAGCATTACAAATTACAAGCGTCCTCCCACTTTAGCGCGCAGAAGTGTCTCACTGTAGGAAATGTTTAGCATGTAAAAAAAATCCCTGCTTCTCCTCTTCGCTTCTCGGACTGTGCCTGGTCATCTCTTTGAAGTTACTCTGCTTTTCTTTCTTTTCTTTTTTTTTTTTTTGTTCCTACAGCAGCGAGTCAGGAGGCGATCCGCGTCACTCAGCACTTCATTCACTCAATCCCTCCTCTCTCTCTCTCTCCTCTGCTCTGGAAGCAAGGGCTGAAGTCTCGATCAATTTAAGGAACAACATGCAGCCTGCAGTTATAAGAACTGTAAATTATCTGCCCATTTCACAAAATTAGTTTTTTTTCACCCACTTGTCTTAAAATGAGCTTTATTGTGCCAACTAGGACTAACGCGCTTTATTAAACATTAATGACGCTTGACTACGTAAAAATACTCAGTAGTTATAGAAGCGTATCGCATGCATAATTCAAATGGAAATGTAATATGTAAAATTGCCATGTAATCCTACATTTGAATTTAAAATTTCCACTTATATGTGCAGTTTTTGGCTCAAAATGAAAATTCAAATTCAATAATGTCATTTGCATTTGATATTTCCTATACTAGTATTGACATTTCATTTAAACAGAGATTTGCACACTTTATTTTGAGCTTTATTCAAATGATAATGCAAATTGGACATTTTTTATGTATTTCCCGAACTGCATAGATATGTTTCATGTGATTATGCAATAACGGTGTCAAAATGATAATTGATATGTCATTTACCTTATATGGTTTTGCACTCTGTAATAGGTCATTTTACATTTCATTATCAAAGACAATATTATGCTGTAAAGGTGGCAAAATGTAAATGGTTATCCAAATGTAAAAAGCGAAACAGCGCCTCCTGTCTTTGCCATTTAATACACTCGCCACTGCGCTGATTCCCTGGCAAAATGCAATTACAAATGCATTTCGAGAGGACTGCATTAACATTGTCACAGGCGTCCACCTGTCAGTCATCCCATTAAAGCGGGTCTTGCGTTGCGCAATCAGAAATAGCTCACAACGTGGGAAAGGGAACGGAGAGAAGGCGGGGAGTTCCGTGAAGCTGGCCACAGTATAATTTCCGGTTCTGTCGCCGAAGTGCATTTAATTTTCAAAATAAAAGCCCGAGGAGACTGCCACTTAAAACACGGTGGTGAGTCGTGAAATCTCCCTAACTAATTATTAATAATTATGCGAAATGTTTAAGAAGATCGCCCTTTAATGTCCGCGATTCAAGTTAATGCTGAGCTGGAATAACTAATAGAAAGTAGGGGGCCTACTGTAGCGTTTTACTGTAATAAATAGTAGGCCTAATTTCCTCATCACTTTGATATAATAGAGTAGCTTAGCCTAGAACTTGGAAAAGAAAATGATAAATAAATGTTTTTGACAACAATATAGAACATTAAAACGATTTTCTTTAGTTTCAAAACTCAATGTACAATTTTGGATAATACATAAGTTACACAACAGACAGAGAGAGAGAGAGAGGGAGAGAGAGAGAGATGACAGAGGACTAGCGCAGTGGCGAGTGTATTAAATGGCAAAGACAGGAGGCGCTGTTTCGCTTTTTACATTTAGATAACCATTTACATTTTGCCACCTTTACAGCATAATATTGTCTTTTATAATGAAATGTAAACTGACCTATTAGAGAGTGCAAAACCATACAAGGTAAATGACATATCAATTATCATTTTGACACCGTTATTGCATAATCACATAAAACAAGTGGCAAATTTAAATTCAAATGTAGGATTACATGGCCATTTTACATATTACATTTCCATTTGAATTATGCATGCGATACGCTTCCATAAGTAGTAACTCTTACTGTCGGATTATTTAAAAATGAGTCACTTAGTTTTTCTGCAGGCTGAGGAGTGCATTCATGCTCTCTGCAGAGTTTTGGTGCCCCCAAGTGGCAACTCGGCTCACATACACTATTATCTGGAAAAGGGTTCAATAAAAGGCCAAGACATTCTGGCTAAAACATCACATTATTTATTTATTTATACATTATTTACTGAAATAGCTTGTTGAGGTAACGCATGGGAAAGAAAGGATAAATACTGTTGCATTGTTGTTATTTTTCCCAGCTGCTTTCCTGAAATGTTTCACAAAAACATGTTATGGCACCAAGAGAACGTTAAAACAGTATCAATATCAACGCAATCCACAATGTAACAATTCAAGCACAGACAGTGCATGTCCATACAAATGTTAATTAATCAAAGAGCACATCCAGTGCTTTGAGGCAGCAGGGTGGCATGGTGAGTAGGGAGATCACCTTCAACAGAAAGGCCGTTGTTCAAATCCACGTCAGTAAACAGCTGCCCTGCTGAAGTGTCCCTGAGCAAGACACCGAGTCCCTACCAGCTGACCTCTGAGGGAGGCAAGCAAAAACAGAATATCCCTGTGGAGACTAATAAAGTTTCACATTATTATCATTACTTAATCACTCCATTTATGCATCTCAAGTGCAACCATGAATGATGCTCTCAACAGTGAGGTCTCTCTGCTTCTCAGCCACTATGTTGTGATACACGCAGTGCAGTTTCCCTTGTTCAGGCTCAGTGAAAGCAGTCTTGGAGAAGACCACCTGGTTGTCCTGGTTGACCTCCACTCCGTGGGCCTGGCAGAGTCGGGCCGTGAGCGACCCGTCCAGCCCCAGCAGCTGAGCCAGTCTGTGCAGGGGGAAGCGACAGTTGCGGCTGCTGTGTCCGTGGCTGTAGATCAGCAGCAGGTCTCTGCAACACGCCCCCAGGTGCCGGTGGAGCGCGCAGCTTTGAAGGAAGTTCAGCTTCTGGGCCAATCGGAGCAGACGTACAGGGTTTCGCTCCAGGAAAACGCGGTTAACGGAGAGGGCGAGGCTGACGGTGGGAGAGTTGCGGAGCCGCTCAGGGAGCTCCATGGTGTGCTGCATGACACGAGCTGAACCTGGGGGAGAGGAGGCAACAGAAATGATATCAGTGAACATTAAGCTACTTTATATACCCTTAGTAGGGAAATTATCCTAATCATGTTGCCAGTACACCTACTAGGCCATTAACCTTTCAACTAGGGCTGAACGATTTTGAAAAAATATCTAATTGCGATTATTTTGACTTATATTGCAATTGTGATATGATTTGTGATATTAGAGGGAATGATCATTTTTACATCATTATTCTCATTTTCATTGAAAAACATATTAAAATGATTATGGTGTGATTTTTGCGGGGATCTGTACCAAACAAAGATATTTTCTTAAGTCTGTAGAATATGATGTGTAAGCCAGGACATCGCTGCAGCACGACAATATTTAATTTAAAATGGTATTTTGACACACATTTCGCCTTTAACAAATATTGCGCCTCCTGCGATTGTAAAATTGCAGTAGGCCATATTGCGATTTCGATAAAATTTTGATTAATTGTGCAGCCCTACTTTCAAGTGCCTTTTAAATTGAATTTTACATCTTGTGTGTACACAGAGAGCCATAGATAAAATTTAGACAACTGCATTCCTTGACTGGAGATGCACTCTTTTTTTCTCCAACATTTATTTATTCTGGGAAGGTTTGCTAAACAGACATACTGTTTCATCAATGCCCTGCTTCACATTTATACAGTTACACACATTGACACTTGATAGCTGCCCACTACAAGCACAGTCCTATACTGTTGAGCTGCTCCACTGGAGCAATTAGCAGTTAACTTTGGCAACCTTTGGGTCATTAACCTTTGGACTACTGCATATTTGCAAGTTTTTAGACATTTCCTCTACAAAAATGCAAATACACCAATACAAGAGATCCCCATATTATCAAACTAAAAGCCCAGTAACCAACCTAAGTTGTACAGTAGACCCAGAGCCTGGAACTCTTCCCGGTTGGGATGCGGTCCCGTTCCAGTGGCGTAGCAGTCCAGCAGCCAACTCAGGCTCTCTTGCAAGTGTGTGTCATTGATGCGTGGGTCGTAGAGCCGCAGGGGTTCACCGCAAAGACGGTAGGAGGAGTAGATGAGGAAACGCACTGTCCGCTCCAGAATGGCCACACAGTCCGGCCCCGACACCCTCTGGATGATCATGTCCTGTTTCACACTACGCAGCCGATCAAAGACAAAGCTGTACACCTGGAAGACAAACAAGGAAAGAGTTAGCACTAGGTCTTTGAGTTAGCACATAAGGTTGTTACTCTGCACCAACTCCCAGGCAATGGTCATAATCATCAAGTGTTCAGCAAGGCTCCCGTTTATTTCAAGAAATTATTTTGTGGCAAATTATCAATCAAGTTGCACAAGGATAAACGTGATCTCAAATGTCTCTCATCAATGCAATGCAACAAGAAGACCAAAAGTACAGTGATAGGCAGCACATAATGTTTCTGTGTGGGAACGCTGCTTTAGCCCAAATTCTTTATAATTTAATGTTTAGGTTAATATATCATTTACAAGGGCTAATACATTAGCTCACTAGTGGATTCTAAAATTCAGTAAGTCACTGATTTTTTTTTTCTGACCCAACTAATTAACAATGGTAAACACTAAGTGACTGGGGGACAGTTGTGGAAACACTACTAGCCTCAGTCCATAGCTGCAGTCTGGGGGAGGCAGCGATGTCATCAATGAGGTAACACACAGTCTTCAGCAGCACAGCAGGTGGGCGGAGGTCAGTGGGGCACGTGGAGTCTTTCCCTGCTGCTGGTCTGGAGTACTCCTTCACAGCACGCGAGGGGTCCGCCCTGGGACGTCGATCTCTCTCTGTGCCTGCCAGCATCTCAAAGCGGTGCAGCCGGTTCTGTGCCTCCCGGTCCTGCAGCTCGCGAACAGGGCACATGGACTGGCAGGAACCCCTGGGCACCGTTTCCCGTTCCTGCCGCCCGGGTCTCTCCTCCTCTTCCACCTCTCTCACCTGTGCTTCTCCTCGGCCTCGCCATCGGCCCTGGTTCGGTCTCCACTCTCTCCCTGCTGCTGGGCCCCTCCATTGAGAGTGGGAGCTGCTTGTGGGGAAGAGATTGGTTATTAGTCATCAGTAACATGAGAATTAAAACAACCAGACACTAGAACAACTTGTTCCCCTGAGCGGTGTCCCTCATCAGCAATTGAACTGTACACTGTCACCACACTGGGCGATGGCACCAGAATGGACTCTACTGCTGGTATCCAGCATCTGCACCTAGCATCATATAGTCAGTTTTTATATACTCAACTCTGCTATATAGTTATATATCTGTATATAGTTATATATTTATACCTATTTATGCTATGGACCCAAGTGCAATATTCTCCATATTCATATACTGTATACTCTGGACCCCAGAGGGGCTCCGTACCAGTGCAATATTGTACCGAGCTGTATGTATTTCAATTTAGTAGTATTGTTATTATACTGCTTTTTTGCTACTACTTCTATTCTTTACTTTATTGCTACTTCTTTGCTACATCCATAGTTTCCCATCAGTGCAATTAGTCATGTTCCAACAGAAAACCATGTTCATACTGTATAGAGTCCCGTTTTTGATTCTAGTTAGTTGTTTTATGTGACGTTAGCACTCTTTTTTTCTCTTGGACTTAGACTCCTTTCAATTATATATACAGTACTTAATTTACTGCCGAATTAAGAGACTATTCCCTTCATTTCTACTTTTAACTTGTGTACTTCTTTTTATGATTTTGTGTTGTTTTATGTTTTATGTGATCTAACGTTAGTACCGAAGGGAGCAAACCAACGAGTCTAATTCCTCCAAGTTGTATTGTGAAATACCAGGTTGCTTAGTTAACAACGCCATGCTAGTTCTATCTCAGCGATTTCCCCTGTATTTTCTACATTACAGCAAGACAAAACAGTAACAATAGCATGTATGTTCTGGTAAAACCCATTTTCAGCCGGTACAGTTAGCCGAGCAGCACTGCTACCAAGCTAATTTCTAGCTGTTAGCAACCAAGCTAGTGGCGTTAGATGGTGCAGGGATTGCGTTTCTTCTAGCTGCGCTTTGGTGTAGGCTAAGTGTTGTATAAAGCAAGCTGTCAAGATACAATACAAGACCTAACTTTGAATACAATGTTGAGAAAAAACAATTTATGTGAAATATAACAACTCACATGCGACGAGGTGCTCTCCTGTTGCTCATTGGTTAGTTTCAATGTGTATGTCGCCACTTTCCAGCATCATCCAATGAAAACTCGCCTTTATTGTTTTGATGGAACGTCACATCCGCAATCGGTCGCGATGCATTACTAGAATCCAATTTTAAAAAATAAATAAAATAATTTACTAGAATCCAATTGGCTTAAAAGAAAAACCTTAAAATATGACTTCACAATTAGATTTCACGCAATATCCTAATTATCAGTAACTTCATGTTACTCTTTTTCTGTTAGCAGGGAAACAGGAATTCTGCTTAAGGGTATTTAACGGGCATTTTACTTATAATTAATCCAAATTGCTATTTTTTTTACCAGTCTTCCTAAAACTCTTTTAACTCATCAACATACATAATATTCAAATTTCCCCAATAGTAGGACAATTAACTAGACACTGTTACTGTGCATGTTCATATTACATCACTAAAACTAGCTCCAACCAATCATGATGTATCTATAGTACTTGCAATTCATGTTAAAATAGCCAAGGCAAGACAGCAATATACAAGGATTGTATTATTACAGATGGTTTATCAATACCACTAACAAGCTGACTATTTCAGCGGTAGAAATAAAAGAAAAAGGAAAATGTTCACAGGCCGTTTCATTTATTAACAAAGTTCCAACTATAAAACAGAATCAGTCATTCTTCTGCATTTACAATTCTTTATAACACAGCTGAAAACAAAAAAGACAATACTCATAAAGACAAACACAAAAATGTACAAATATATCCAATATAGGGAAATCTAGTTTGGGGGGAAAATTATATCCAAAGTGCATGTACTGTGTATCCCATGCCGTGTGGTATCTTTCACTGTTTGGGGCAGTAGAGCTCATGGGTTCTGGTCGTGCTCAGCTGCTCTTCCTCCATGGCCTGCTGGATGTGGATTGTATGGCGGCAGACCAACGATGACAGCTCCAGCAGCTCTGAAAAAGCCCTGAGAGAGAGAGAAAGGTAGAAGACATCAATGTGTGAGTGCAACCAAACCCTCACATCAAACATAAGAGTTGTGATTTCTGAGCTGCTATAACCATAAAATACTCATGGATTTCCAATTCTTCAGTACTGAAGTGTCTAATCTATTTCCTTTTCAAGGGAGACTAGGCGAAGAACAGTTACAGACGAAACCACTTAATCAAAACGCAATCATAACATACAGTCATCCTCTGTAATCCTCTGAGAAGGAACAGAGACAAGACACCCAACAGACTCACACATGTGAAAAGTATAAAGAGAAAGCAGACAATGTATTTAAAGCATCACCAATTTCCGAAAGGTATGTTTTCCCTACCCAATCAAAGAGCTTTGAACACACACTAATCACTTCCCATCAGTTCCTTCAGTTTCAAATCTTTCTGCAGGTATTCCATGTAGCAGAGGCTAAGCTCATTTATTAGGATAAAATATAAATCAAATTATGATACGGATGTTCCTACCCTGAAAGCTGCTGGCTGATGTCCTTGGAAGCCATTTTCATGTCTCTCAGGCACTCTACAGAGGTGCTGTTGTCCTGCTGATCTCCCTGTGTGCACTCCACCAGCAACTTCTCACTCTGCTTCAGGCAAGCCTCTGCTTTATCTAAATGGGTAGACGGACATTGTCATAATGTTCAGCAAAACATAACATGTCATTTGGCACTTTTTGTTTTCCCCTCCAAAGCATCTTGCAGTAATATGAGTGCATACACACTTTAGGTGAAATAGAATCATTAAAAAAAAGTTTAATTTCAATTAGTTTGTATTATGTAAAAGTATCCAAATCTTGACACACATGGTTTTATATGAAACCACATCAAAGAGTGTGGGTCCAGATTTGGCAACTGTTACATTACCATTGCTACACCCTTTACTTTGATTTCCACTGTGTTTTTTGAATGTGTTAACACCAACCCAGGAATTCTCGTCTGTCCCCCTCAATGTAGAAGTTCTTGACAGGCAGCTCATGTCGGGTGGTGTCAATAGCGGTCGCAAAAAACTTGTATTCCTTTGTGAACTGCTTGGCAGTTTCCGCCACTGGAGTCAATGCAGCAATCTGATAGAAAATAAACCATGTAATTATACAATCGTATACACATAGACACAGAACCTACACATTTTTTTAATTTTAAAATTATATACTTCTCCGGAACTCAGTTTTACATATTACAACATTTTACAGCATTGACGACAGACTAATAATATATTACTGATACTGATAGTATCACTGGTGTACAAAGTGGCAAACAGCTTGTGGTGTGGCAGTGATTTTCCATAGCTTTTCTGATCGTTCTCATGATTTTTTTCCCCTTATTGTAACTGGACCTAGTCAAAATCAATTATCTACTATTCCATTTGTTCTAGACTTGTGCAGAAACCCAGCAGAGAATAGTGGTGACCGTAGGTTGGCAAGTAGATGATATTCATATTGAGTTTGTCATTACTGCTAAGAACAATGTAAAAACCTGGAAATTCATGTTCTCATTTCACTAAAGTATTTCAATGGTGTCTCTTGAAAATGCATTAGGTTAAAATAACAGTTTATTAAACCAGTAGGCACACACAAAAAGTCACTTAAAAATCATATAAAGGAGAAAGTTTATTGACCTGCAAATCCAGCAGCTCATTCCTCTGCCTGTCCTTCTCCATGAGGAGGTACTGGCGCTTCTTCTCCTGGACTTCATTATGCAGTTTCTCTTCCTCCTCCATCTCCTGCAGGATCCTTGCCTCTGCCTCGGCCTTCAGCTTCGCAGTATTGCTCTCCATCTCAAGTCAAACAGCACAGAGATGGAACCAAGTCACGTAAGGTATGGGATTATGGATAACGTTCATTCGCCTACAGAATATTGTGCAATATTCAAAGTGAAAACTCCATTGAAGAGACACAAAAAAAAAAAATTAGATGATAACAATGTTTCAGTTAAAGGAACCTTTTTAATGTACCCCTGTTTAACAATGTAGATGCAATATGAGCTAGTTTCATTCACAATGACAGTTTTCAGCATGTAAGGTAAGTTCTCCACTAACTTACCTTAGCTGTGAGGTAGGCCAACAGGAACGTTTGCATCTCAATGATCCTCTTCTCATTCTCTGGGTTCCTCTCAGGTTCTACTGCATTTTGTATCACTGTCTTATCTTAGAGAAATAAAGAAGTAAATTGTTACAGGACGGTCCCATTTGTTAGTCAATCCGAAGCTTTGAGGGATTTGAATCAGTTTACCTTTAATGACTGAAATATCAAAATCTGGGCGGATGTAGTGTCCGTCTGAGAAAGTAGACTGCAGAATACTTCTCCCCAGCTGTGAAGGCTCGAGTAGAGTAGACATCATTGCTGTGAGGAAACAGCATGGCAGAAGTCAATCATAGTTCTCATTTAGGCAAACTCATAGACTTAATCAGACCAGGGGAAATAAAATATTAAAGAGACCATTGTACAACAGAGTTTTAGCTCAAGATGTCAATCACTGACATAGCTTAAAAATATTTAATCAACAATACTGAAAATTCAACAGGCTCAGTAACATAGCATTTACATCAAAATAAAGACCCTCTTTACACCAGTGAAATTATTTGGAAGTTGACATCATTACTGTGGAGAAACACCATAGCAGCTAGTGCTTGTTCAAACATTCCCATCATAATTTATGCACACTCACATAAGAAGTACTTACGTGTTGCAAGAGCCTGCGGGGCCATCGAACGTCTTGGTGGAGTGCCCACCTTTGGTTTGACACAACTGGGTTTAGGTGAGGAGGGCCTCGGTGGCACAGCAATGGACTCATTGGTCAGGGAGTTACTCTGTTGATGGTTACAGGGGCGCAATGGGAGACAAATGTGTAACATGACAACTGTGACCATAACACACAGAATAAGCTTAGGTGCATTTGAAGTGCAAGGGGACCAGAAGAGAAAACATTTGAAAAATCTTATCTAAGAATATAGGTAAAATTGGCAGACTAAGTTACAATTCCTAATTTAATCAGATGCCCACTAGTGAATGCCGTATATGTGGAATGAAAAGAAATTAAAAAAAAAAAAAAAAAAAAAATCACCAATGGAGCATTACCTTTGACAGACTTGTCTTCTCAACAGGATGCAAATATCGAGACTTGACAACAGTCCCACTTGCTAAAGGGGAAAGACATTAATGAAGACATTATTAGGCATTTTTCATACAAATTGATTAAATTAATCAGAGCATAATTCAACAAAACTGCGTGCATCATGTGCCCTGCTGCAAGTTTCTTTTAAAGGGAAGCAGCATTCAATTTAAGAATTCATATGTTCTTTCTATGGTCTAAGACAATCCAATCAAAAGAAGTAAACGTGGAACAACTCTCGCCCACATCCAGAATCCAGAGAAGTCGATGTTAAGACTCAAACTTGTGATAGATCTAGGCTAAAGTTTGAAGCTGAAATATGGTAAAAGTAACTGGGGGAGGACTCTGTGATTTGTGGGTATGAGGGTACAGCTTATGGTAGAGAAGTGAAAACACCACTATAATGTGAAAGCTTAATTGGACATAAAACGTAAACAGAAGGTCCACAAACTCAAGTCTCCATGCGTTGTGAAGGCCGTTATTTCCTTTACTTACATTTTGTTTTCTTCCCAGCTCCACTGTTGTTAGCTTTGCTGTTCCCACCTTTAGAGCTGTAAATAACAAAAACAAGTGTAGCTAATGTCGTTAAATTCAAAACAGCAACCGTATAATGTTGTGATGTTACGTGGAGAACACACAAGACAAGAAAACGCTGACTTTTGTTTGAAAGCAGCCTACGGTTAAGCTCAACAAGTTAGCTAAATTAGCTAAATCTGTAGCCAGTTCAGTTAGCTTGGTCACAACGCTACGGTTCATAAAAGGAAGAAATGCATACGCCACGGTGAATATATATACAGCGACTTATTGTATAACGTATGTCTAGCAATGTACAATGTTTACATGTTAAACAAAATAATAAATAAATAAAAACTTTACACTTGTCAAACAGCCAGGAAGCCTACCTCTGGATCAAAGCCTCCTAAATCATATTGGTCAAACATCTGCGAGATAACATATCCTCACTTAAAAGAATAAAACACAATAATAAATACCTTTTTCCATCGGTAGAAGTATTTTTAATAGTACTTGGCATTGTTGACGCTCTTCTGGACGCCATGTTGATTTGAAGCAAACCGCCTGTACGTCAATTTTAAAACACGGCAGAAACAACACATGTAATATTTTAGTTCCGCCTCTTTTTCATCCAGCCGCTTCCTGTTTCCCTAGACCGGGCAGTGAAGATCTACGCTGCAACCTGCTTCTTCCATAAAATCAAACAGGCTCTTACAACATTTACTGACTCACTAGATGAACTTGGGTGTTTACATATAACCACTACATATGTGTAATTTGGTTAACCGTGCTCCAGCCTTAACTTTATAATAATGACCTCCTCTCTAGTCTGTGAATGCTGTACCCATACTTATTCTGTATTGATATAAATGTCTTCCCTCCATCTGTCTGTCTCCGAGGCCATTTCCTGCATTACTTGCTGTACTTAGTTGAAAAGCCACGTCTACGCTATCCTCTCCCAGTAGGAAAGCTTTTAGTCCCACTAACCCTCTTTTTCTGCATTGATGTTTACCTATTTTGCCCATAGGAGCACCAATCAGAGCAAGACGTTGGAGAAATAATCAAATGCATTTATTTGCTGATAAACTTCAGAGGCCTTGAAAGACTGCAGTTCATCTGGTGGCCACTAGAGGGGTGCAAGGGGCTGCATTCACCATCAAGGTAAAAACAGGTTCAGTGACACTTTCATGTTGCTTTTGAGCATGTAGATGTAATAGACCAGTGGTTTTCAACGTGGAGGTCCCCAGCAAATTGATGAATTGTGAAACTGCACCATTATTTCATTTACAAGAAGTTAACGTAATTAGTGAATGTAGATGAATGACTGTTTTGATCATAGTTTCACTGTTATCTCTACAGTATAGATAATTATGGAATTCGGAGAAAATCATATCTAAAAATATATATATTTTCTCAGATTTGGGTCTGAGAGAGAAAATCTCATCAAATGGCCATCCGTGGCCCTAATGTGTACCAAATTAGGGGTCCTTGATATGAAAAAGGTTGAGAATCACTGCTATAGACCACTACATCAAGACTACATTACCCTTGTTTGGTAATGAAGTGAATGTTTTGAACCTGAGAAAAAAGCTTTCTTTAAGTCAACTCAGGTTTATTTATACAGCCCTTTATCACAAGCCTGTCTCAAAGAACTTTACAGAAAAAGAGCCTACCTAGATCTAACTAATCAACAATCAGTCACAAAACAAAATGATTTTATACAGTATGCAACAAAATAAAACACAAGGAAACAAAGCACAAGACACAAAATAGCATGTTGAAGACATAACAGGCCTACCTACCTATCCTATCTAGCATAGCCTATCCAGCACCACAACCTTAGACCCTCAATGACAAGAAAAACCCTATAAACCTTATATGCAATTAATTATTCATTCATTTTATTTACCCACTTATTCCCTTTCAGTGTCATGGGGGGCTAGAGCCTATCCCATGATGCACTGGACAGGTCGCTAGTCCATCATAGGGCTAACACAGATGGACTGACAGACAGTCACTCACACTCACATTCATATCTAAGGACAATTTAGAGTCTCCAATCTGCCTGACTTGCATGAGGAAACCGGAGCACCCAGAGGAAACACACATGAACATGGGGAGAGCCTGGGTTTTTCTGGCTGTGAGGCGACAGTGATAACCACTGATCATGTGCCTGCATGCATGTGTCTCCGTCCTTATGTGTGTGGCTACTAGCTTGGCGTCTACTAAGTGAGTGCTCTTACCTGCAGTTTGCTGGTTGTTTGTGTGCGTAAGTCTTCAGGAACATAATGGGTGCTGATCCTACCTGTCTGAGCCGGGCTCGGACGACAGGAGGGACAATAGGACAAGAGAGGGTGTGGGACTGGGTGGTAAACGCTGACCAGCAACTTCTGTCCTCAGTCACTTCCACAGACAAGGATGGATAAAGCACTAGGAGAGAGAGAGAGAGAGAGAGAGAGAGAGAGAGAGAGAGAGAGAGAGAGAGAGAGAGGGAGGTGATGGTTCTGTCATATCTAGGCTGGTGGTTTCTAAGTGGGTTTCTAGAATTTCAAAATGTAGAGTGACCAGTTAATACTATAACTGTAACATTGAAGGGCTCTCCATTATAATTAATGTTCTCATCAGATGAGTTGAGCAAATGTTCCACTAATATCTTCTATCATTCTGTATGTCCTCACTCGGGAGAATTCATTAAATATGATAGTGGAATTGCAATGAGCTTAACCTTAGTTACTCAGTAATGAAACATTTCTTTGGGGACATTAAAAAGGCTACAGCATACGAGGGACAAACGTAAAGGCTTTGCAATCTCAGTTTTAAAACACCAGGTGAACTAGAAACTGATAAAGTGTGTGTGGGATGGGGTACAGTACACTGAAACAACAGGGAAAGATTGCTTGTCATTTTCACAAAATCATAATTTGTGTTATTTACTCAGAAGTTATGTTTCTACTCTTTACACTATGCAATCAATTACATTTAATTCAATCCAAAGCAAATCAGTTGTGTTGATTAAACACATTTCAATTAAATGGAACCAATGTACACTATTTTTTAAAGTAAATCCAAAGACCTTTTTTTTTTTTTGGTTGTATGTATGAAGGCTAATCATGTAGCCTGACTTTGAAACTTGTTTTCTACTGACCTTTCTGTTTTTAATGAATTTTCATGATAAAGGTTGAACATTTGGGCTTGGCTCTAAAACAAATCTTTGTATGTGTGCATGCCTGTGTTTGTCTGTGTGTGTGTATGTGTGAGTGTTTGTGTGTGACAAGCACGTGATGTGTGTGTGTGTGTGTGTGTGTGTGTGTGTGTCCCACTCTATCGGTCTGTGTAAAGGCCGGGTCTTATCATTGCTCTCCCCTCTCCCTCAGTGTAATAAAGCCTTGAGGCGGGTTGCCGCTGTGTGTCTGCATGCTGGCTGTCCGTCTCTCACCACCAAGCAATGCCAGGACCAATAGCTGCTTTGAGCTGGACAACAAGCGCTGTTGATGAAGGTGATAACAGCAAGGTGGACTGGCTTGGATTCAATCAATAAAACTTTTAATATAAGGAATACTTTATGATAGAAAAAAAGGTCTTGTCAGAGGATGAATTAAGTTCTCTTTATGGTGTTAGGGTTAGGTTTTTTCACACTCAGGGGAAAACCTGCTCCTATAGGCATAACTCGATAGAGGTGGGCAAGGAAAAATAGTAAGCTATTTTATGGCAACATGACATGACATTTGGTTTCACAGCCTCAAAGTGTTCAGGCTTCCTCTTTCTTTCCCCTGGAGAGAAGGATGAGATCCAGTCGGAGCCTGGGGAGCTGAGGAGAAAGAGAAGTGAGAAGTGCATGTTGAAAGATAGCACTATGAGGAGACATGGAGTCGCTGAATGAAAGTCCTTGTCTCTCTTTTGAGCGCGCCTCTCCTCCCTCTCTCTCCGCTCTCTCTCCTCCGAAACTCTGACGTCTAACGCTGGGTCTGTCTGTGTCACTGTGACCTCACTGATACTCCGCTGTGCCGCTGGAGGGTTTTCTTTAGGTTGATAAAAATGTGACAGAAAAAAGGAACTTTAATTCAAGTTCTGGATGGAATGAAAGGATGTTCATGTGCTTTTTTTCAGCTCTCCTAACACATGATGTATGTACACATGCTCACACGTTTACACACACACACACACACACACACAGCCCAGCCATCTAGCCCACACATCAGTCCCTCTTCCCTTGCGGTAAGCTGTTACTCATCACCATCCAGTCTGCCAGTCTGGTCCACATAGCCTTCCAGGAATGCTTCAGCTACACAGCACCTTATAAAGCCAACAGACAATATTCAGGGTTTTCAGTTTGGAGATCTGAACTAAATCACACAGCTCTCAGGAAAATAAAACTAGCTGTAGTTTTCTTAATATTTACTTTTGATATCTACAGTTAATCTATCAAGCTTTATCACAGCTTATTTATTCATAAATTATGTATTCAGGTGTTCATTTATTCATTCATTCATTTTATATATCATTCAATAATTAATTTACCTAATTATTTATCTCTTTATTTATTTGTTTATCTGTTTGCTTACTCGATTAGTCATTATTTGTCTTTGAATTTCTTTATCAGGATCTCTGTTGGCTGTTGCCTTGGCAGATGCTCAACTTTTCTGTGGTTCAAAACTTTTCTGTGGGGCAGAAGTGTGCTCTTCCTCTCGTCCCTCTGAGCGTTGACCACCCCAGCTCTCCACAGCAGACGGGTGTATGATTCCCATTGTTTGCTCTTGTCTTGGTGGTCCTTGGTAGGGAGAGCAGCTTCAGGACCCACCCAGCCAGCCAGGAGCTCCCAGTATTAAGTTATTAAGCTTCTCTTTGTTGGCGCACCATGGTAAGCGGTGGAGTTTTAGGACAATGTTTACTTCTCTTACCGTCACACTATCTGAGCTCCGCTGGACATTCTGTCCTCCCAAGTCTCCAAATCTAACTCAGTCTGGTTGAACAGATCATTATTTCTCTTGAAAGGCTAATGTTTATGTAAGTTTACAGCCATCAGAGTTGGACAATCAAATCTCCAATCAACACTCAAAATAATTAGCAAAATTTGCTGTATAAGAATATGCTTTTTATACTCATTATCATTGTCATTTTATCCACCTTTAGGTCCCCTTGAGCTGTCAGAAATAACAAATGAGAAGCATCTGAAGGTGGCTTAAGGTGGAAACATTTGCGTTTCTTTTCCCCTGAATAACTTTAAAAAAAAAAAAAATCAATGGTGCCCAGCTTCACCATTATGAAGCGCTGAGAGCGGTCTCTGCGCCAAAGACTTTGTCCGTCAAATGGCCTGGAGTCTTGTTCTCCACCTCATCCGCGAGTTCCTCACCTCCTAATTGTTTAATTGCTCTGCTTATCTTAACAGGATGTGACCTCAGTTTGGCGCTCAGTCGATCGTTCTTACAGCATCCCTGACTGCAGTGCTGGAGGCTTGGGGCTTTCCTGGCTGTCTGGAGGGCAGGAGGGTGATTATCCAGCTTAACAATATAAGAGCTCATCAATATATCTTTAATTGTATGACTATGGGTCACCGATTTATGTTGCATAATCAATGTACAATTGCAGGAGATATGATATTTTGTGTACTAAGTGGAGAGGACTTTATGGCACATTATGTGTACTTCCAGTGTTGAGTTTGACTCCAGGTCTAGACACATGCCGTTCCTCTTATCTTAAATTCAACTTTATTAGACAACACATTATTTTAGAGATATATGTTGCTTTATGGATATTTATATATGTTGAGGAATGCTGGATTAAATTTGTCTTTTTGTTACAGGGATCAGGTCTGGTCCATCTCCTTGCAGAGCTCATGTGTGATATAATAATGATTAATTTATTTACAGTATAATATGTTAGGTATGCTTGCACTTCATTCCATTCCTATGAAAATTGGGAAGATCCAAAATAGGTATCCAAAAATCCAGCGTCCTTTTTGCTTTTGACCAAACTTCAGCAACAAATGGAGTGGCTGTGGGTGTAGTATGATCAGAAGTGCTGTATGCATGAAGTTATTCAGTCCTGACCACTGTGTCTGTGTCTGTGTGTGTGTGTGTGTGTCTGTGTGTGTGTGTACGTGTCTGTCTCTGCCTTTATGTGTCTGCGTGTTTGCATTTTGCGAGCGAGAGATGAGAACCATACAGAAAGCATGGTCAGTGTGTGTGTGTGAGAACCATGTGCAGTGCTTTAGCGGGGCAGTGTAGCGTGCAGTGCAGGAGCGAGCAGAGGCGAGCCGGGCCAGGAGAGCCCCAGCACCCTGGTAATCCCTGCGTTTTCAGGAGCCCTGGCCCGTACTTGATGAGCTTGGGCAAGAAAAAGGTTGCTCTCTCTCTCTCTTTCTCTCTCTCTCTCTCTCGCTCTCTCTCTCTCGCTCTGTCTCTCACTCTTTTATTCCCCCTCTTTTTCTCATGCCCCCCTCCTCCCCGTCCCCTGGAGCCACTTCGCGAATGAATGGATTCCAAGTGTTTACTCAGCAACTCTCTCTGTCCCTCTCTCCATCTGTATTTCTCAGAACTTCATCGAAAAGAGGAAGAGAACCATCTGTAGAGCGAGTACCATCAGAGACCGCCGCAGACCATAGATGTAGATTTGGGAAGAGACAAGGGGATGTGCCTCACTCAATGTTAGGAGAAGGATGAATTGTCAACCCCCACAAATATTTCTGCATGCACATATAATGTATTTTTACTCACTCTAACCTCTTAAAAGCTCTGTTGAGTTTTAGCGAAGCACATTTTGTGATTTGATTTGGTCAAAAGCACAAAGACAACTTCCCCTTTAAAACATGGAGCCTCCTAGTTGTTTGAAACTCCTTATAATGCCTTCAAAAGCATTTTGACAGCAAATCAGATTGCCATGTTTCATATTTTGATTGATGTTGCCCTTCAGATCAGGGGTTCAGTAGAAATGTCTTACTGTATTTCACAGTGACCTTGTGATTTGCTGCAAAGGTTTTAATTCAGAGTGTGTCCCCCTGAAAGCTGAAATGAAACCTACGTTAGTTAGAGATCCTGTCTTAAAAAAATAAAATAAATAAATAAATACATACAGTGTAAGTCTTCATATACATAACAAATATCCATGTTTGGGTGGACATTTGATGAATTCAGCAGACCGTTTCATGAATGCCTAAAACTCAATGCGAATCTACAGTAGCCTATGTTGCTCATGTTGCAATCATGCAATTGCCATTATTTGTAAGTGATACAGTAATGATATAATAATAAATTAGATAGAATATGTTATTCGTCCTCTTGTGCTAAAACAGCATATTCAGGCCAGTGTGTTTTATGATCGCCTTAGTCTTGTAAATCTCATAATTCCAACCATTCCACTCATGGTGAGTTTTTCTCATAATAGGTTTAGGTTTACACACACACCAAAAAACTCTGATTTAGTTTAGGATTAGGGTTAGAAAAGGAGTTACTTTGGTTAGGATTAGGAAACAACAACAGCTGACTTTGGGTTAGGCAAATAAAACAACTCTGGTTAAGGTTAGGGTTAAGATTCAGGTCACAGTTAGATGTTTGACTGTTGGAAAACAACACTTTTGCAAGTTACACTTCTTCTAATGGAGCTTCAACTTGCTACCTGAGGAACTTCAGGGAATCCTTTATACCAACCAACCTCCTCCACATGCTTTCTCTGTCCCTACTGTCTGACTGTCTAACAACAGCTGTTTTGGCCTGGCAAAACATGCCGAATTGTGTTTTGTTTTTGACACAATTTAAAAAGAAGGCTTACAAAAACAGATCATGTGTGTGCGTGTGTGTGTCTGTTGTCGGTCTCCTACAAAAAATCTTGCATCTCCAAAAAGTTAAACAACTTTTCAGAGTTGTTTAAGCTTCTGGCCAATAAAAGAATAGACATCTACTATTTGACCAGATGACAGCTGGAGTAAACACATAACTCATAACATATTGTAATATGTACAGCAGTTGTTAATAATAACATTTTTACTTAAAATAATTACAGTATTTTGTAGATGGAATTATGTATAATTTTTGAAAGTGAATAATTCAGGGCTTGACTTAGTGTTGTATCAGGATCTCTGTTGCTGTTGCTTTGAAGGATGCTAAACCATCCCAGAAGTCCTTCCCAAGCAGCGATTAATCATATAATTATCCTTATCCTCCTCCTTTTAATTTACAGATCACAATGTACTGTATTTTGAATCCCACATTCATGAAGAAGGTTCTCTTTATGGCGGACAGTAGCCATTGTGTGTGTGTGTGTGTGTGTATATGGCCTATGCGTGTGACTGGGAACGTAAAGGGACAGACTGGCCAGGGAGCAGGATGACTGAGTAGGGAGCGTAGCGGAGCAGGGAGGTATAGGGAGGCTGGGGGAGTGGGGGGGATTAGCGAGAGGCCGCAGGCCCCGGGGCAGAGGGCCCGTTTCCTGGCCTGAGCCCCTGTTTGTCCTGCCTGACCTGGCAGCTCTGGGGGCAGATCCTGCTTGGATACACCCCCGCTCCCACGCCTGTCTGAAGCTGTTAGCCACTGGCTGTGAGTAGCTAGCTGGGCTTAGTGTTGTCTGAGCTGTGGCTGGGGTGAGGAGGGGGGGCACAGTTGTCTGTCGGGAGTGCCGGTTACTTTGTGTTGGAGGGGCTTACAGCTTATGAGAGGAGGGGGGGGGGGCAGCTAGTAGAATGGGAGGCGGTTATGGTTTTTGACGTTGGTTTGATTCATGACACCATTTCTTTTATATCAGCCATGTGAGAGACAGGGACGATGAGCCGTGTTGTTTTAAAGCCTGCTTTGAACACAGTCTCTCTCTGTCTCTCTCTGTCTCCCTTTCTCTGTCTGTCCCTATTGTTCACATACATTTCCAGACATCCCCATACATCTGAATTAATGTACACTTCCACACACATATACAGTACATGAGTGTGTATATATACATACACCCACACATACATACATATACACTCATTTAGTTGAGTTATTAATTTAATTGAGTTATTAAAATGTGCATGTTGACACAATGCAACATTCTACAGAACAGAATAGAATAGAACAGAATAGAATAGAATAGAACTTTATTTTCCAGGCAAGGCCATGTCAGGGAAATCATCTTTGGTCTCACCAATTAAAAGACAGCATCAGTCTGCCTTGGTGGCTCGGTCCTGCATTGTATCTTCCACATCAACAGCCCTCCAGCAACACACTGTTAAAAGCAATGGTCGCACCTTAGTAATGAACTTCAACCCTCTATTTGCCTAAATAATCAATTAGGAGCCCTATCATACGCTTGTGTTTAAATGGGTTGTCTGCATACCAATTGTGCGCAGAACTGTGTTTTCACTTCAAAATCCATAAGATAACACCTCTCCTCTCTGGCCTGGGGAGTGTTTGATTATCATTCTCCAAAAATGAAAATGAAATGAAGGGATATTTACTTTTCTACCCCAAAAGCTTTCATAGCTCAATTGCTTGTTTTTAGTGGCTTGTTATTATTTTTCAATTGGTGGATTGGCTGTTGGGTTTGGAGTAGCATGGAGCAGCTCTGTGAGTGTTGTTTCTGTCCTGGATATACACACAGCTGTCAGTGAAAACCCAGAGAGAGCAGCAGAGAGATAGATAGCTACAAAGACAGAGTTAGAGAATGTGTGTTTGTGTGTGTGTGTGTGTGTGTGTGCGTGTGCGCGCGCGTGTGCGTGTGCGTGTGCGTGCATGTGTGTGTGTGTGTGTGTGTGTGTGTGTGTGTGTGTGTGTGTGTGTGTGAGAAAGAAAAAGAGAGAGAGGTCATCAATAGTGTCTAAGCCATAGCACATCTAATAATGTGGCAACAGAAAATGATCACATCATCAAACAGGCTTTATGGCTAATGCAATGCAATGTAAATTGAGGTGACAATTAGGCCTTTCCAAATTAAGAACTTTCCCCTAACTATCCTATAATACATTTTAGAAGGATACTACACTGAAATCCCAGCAAGGCTATAAACTAATTACTAACTAACTAATAGACTACCTAATATAGGAATATAACATAGGAGATAAAACATACAGAACTATAAGATCAGTAACTCAATATTGTCTACCATGGAGACACTTTAAGTCCCTATAGAATATTATAGGAATATTACAGTGATTTTTCTTTAGGGTTTTGTGTGAACCCAGTCCGTCAGGAGGGCACTGTACCCTCCTGCCTCCATCGTCATCGGGCAGCCAGTGGCGTCATTCCTGCCCTGCCTTATAAAGCTGTCAACGCCTTTCTCTCACCTGGAGAGACACAAACCGGCCCGAACACCAGGGCAGGACAGGGGCTATTTTTGGCTTGGCTAGAGGATCAGTCACTGGCTTTACAAAATACGCAACAGCCTGTAACTTTCACGGGCATTTTCCCCAATTGATTATTTCAACAGAGGAAGACAATTAATAATTTCTTTTATGAATCTTGCAAATTATTCTTACTTCTCTGGCATGTGCAACATGACTGCTGAGACGCAGCATTCGCCGGCCGAGGCAACAAGTCCTGTTGTCATGTCTCCAAATGTGAGCTTGGACTCGCCGTTGCCTCCGCCAACTCTGATGCTGCAGGCCCGGTCCAAAGACAATATTTTGATCAAGTCTGAGCCCCGGGGGAACAGTCCAAACACGGAGGACGGGGCTGCTTTGGGCCAGACCGAGGAGCACCTGCCGACCGGGAGCCGCCGCAGGAAGAGGCCCGTCCAGCGGGGGAAACCTCCCTACAGTTACATCGCTCTCATCGCCATGGCCATCGCCAACTCCCCGGAGAGAAAGCTCACCCTGGGGGGCATTTATAAATTCATCATGGAGCGTTTTCCTTTTTACAGAGAGAACTCAAAGAAGTGGCAAAACTCCATCCGCCACAACCTCACCCTCAACGACTGTTTCGTCAAGATCCCCCGAGAGCCCGGCAGACCAGGTAAAGGCAACTACTGGACTTTAGATCCCGCTGCTGAGGACATGTTTGACAACGGGAGCTTTCTGAGGAGAAGGAAACGGTTCAAGCGCACGGATGTGAGTACCTACCCCGGGTACATGCAGAGCTCCAGTGCTTTCACCCCAACCCCTATGGGCCGGCCGTCGTACCCTAACACCCTGTATCCCGGGATAGGGTCGGGCTACGGCTCTCAGCTGTCAGCCACATCCCCCCATCCGGCCATGCTGCATCATTACCAGACCTCTGCCGGGGTCGCCCAAGGACAGCCGCGCATGTTCAGCATCGACAACATCATCAGCCAGCAGACGGTGGTGCAGAGCGGCCCGGGGGGAGACCTCAACTCCCAGGCGCTGGGGCTGAGCGGCGGCGACCTGGGCGCAATGACCTCCAGCTGCTCGGTCACTGGTACCGACCCGTCTGCGTGCTTCCAGACCCAGACTGTCAACCCGTCTGCGAACATGCTGAGCAGAAACAGCGGGAACCTCCCTTCCAACCTGGCCGCCGGGTACCCGTACTCCTCCTCGGCCTCTCCTCCTCACCTGCCCACCATGACCCAGTCCGGTTTCTCCCCCGGGAGCTCTCAAGTGTACTGCCCCGGGAACAGGCTCTCCCTGCCGGCTCTGCGCCCGGGCTCCTGCGCCGAGCACACGGAGCAGCTGCTGGGCCTCTCCGGCCCCATGAACTCCTACAACAACTCTTACATGAGACAAGCCAACTTTGCATCAGGATTAGATCGGTATATGTGAGGAATCCCTTGCGAAAAATAACTATAGTAATCCTATGATACATTTTTAGAAGGATTGTTTGCTGATGGGATATCGAATATCACAACAAAACTATAAAGTCTCTACATTATTGCAATATTACAGTGACACTATAGGGGATAAAAAAAACAACAACAAAAAAACAATACCATTAAGTGCGATAAGGTCACTATAAACACACTATTGAGTAGCACAGACACGCTGTAGCCTAAGTCCCTATAGGACTTTTATGGGAATATTATAGGAATATTACAGTGATTCAACTGGATATGAAATAGGCAAGAATAAAGTAAAATAATGCCACCATACACTCATTATTGGGTACCACAGATCTATAAGTCCCTATATAGGAATATTATAGTGATTTTTCGTTAGGGATCAGAAATGATATACAGACATAAAACGACTGAGCCTCATGATAAAATACATTCCTATTTAAAAGGTGTGAAGCCATTTAGATCCGTTTGACACATTCCATAACTGTATACTGTCTCAGAGAGCTTAATGTATTTCAATTGTGTCACATTTCGTTCACAATTAACAGTGTATTCATGTGTTTTAGATTTTTTTTTTAGGTTTACATGTGTTTGTCAGAAGGGATTATCATTCATATAGTCACTGCTGTATGTGATGTAAATAGTTTGTTGGTCTAAAATCTTTATTGAAAGAATGATGTATGTTGACGGCAGATAAAATAAATTCCTTTTTGATAAATGTGGTCTTTATTAATTATAATTCTGATTAGTCTACTTGATTAAAGTGAATCATCTGAAGGTTATAACTCCCAATGAAAAATACAGCCTATTAGTTTTTAGTATAATTGACATCAGGTTGCATATTAAGCCATTTTTCAGTCAAGTTAGGCTTATAGGTCTATAGACGAAAACACAATTCCATTCAAAATATCTCTAGGCGTCAATATCATGAGTGAACTGAAAATAAACATGCAGTAAGGATATTGCCTGTCATTAAAGACAAGGTATTTGTTCTAATTAGAATATTCTTTCAAACGATTTGATCAGGCCTACCATGAAAATACCAAGGACCTCACCAATGCACAAATGCATGGTGTGATAAGAAATAATAGTTTGTAGGTTAAATTATCAGCCTTATTAAAAGTTTGTCACAGTGGTTAATATACAAATCTTGCCTCAAAGTTGAGATTGGAATATCATTTAATATCAACCTGTTTCTTCTAGCAGCTTGAAGCAGAGGGATGAATTTGTTTCTCACAACAAGAGGTTTGAATTTTGGTGTGGGTCACATTTCCTGATCAGGTGGGTGAGGGATAATAGTTTTATTATTATATTTTACACTTATCCAGTCATTCAAGTTAAACATATAATGTCAGCAGCATTGATCTGGAGGAAGATGAACTATAGGCTCAAATATGTTATAGGGCCTACATCCTTGGATAATTATTTTTAATTGAACAATGTAAATGTACAAATTAAAGGCATTGCCAGTCTAACAGTAAAGAATATATCACAGCATTAATTAAGATTACATAAAAAATATAACAAAAAATAAATAATAATCACAGAAAATAAGTCTAAAAATAAACAACTAAATTGCATATATTAAAAAAATTCAGTTTGCTTTATGTTTCATTACATTCATTTCATTAATTTTTTTCTTTTGTAAAACTAAAACAACACAGAAATTAAATTGCAATCTCTCGTCTGTGTGGTTATCTTTTGCACAGCAGCTAGGCCTTTGGATACTGGATACTTACATTAAATGTAATGGCATTTACTGGGAGAAAATATTTCAAATATATAACTTTCAGCAAGCACATTTTCTGACAACAATCTAACACTTAGTGAAACAGATAATGATTTAAGGAATATTAAACTCACAATGGACTGGAGAATAGCCAGCTAACGAGCTGGGCAGGTCAGACAGCCAAACACAATGCACAGCTGAAAGAACTCAAAATGGTACAGTTCTCATGTAACCATCCACATAGCTATAATTGGTTTCATAACCCCCAAACTTGCCTTACTCAGGCAAATATTGTCAAATCTTCATCATGAGAAATTGAGGAACTGCACACTTGTAGCAACAATGCAATAACTAAGATGGAGGCTGTTGTGAGTGACTGTATGTTCAGACTCTTTTTAGAGTCTGGACTTGGCTTCCCTTACACCTCCGGACCGATGTTCACATCCACGGTAAGAGCACTTACAGCATTAGGACAGCTTAGTATCCTCATGGGTTGATTTAAGGTGGAGGGATTCCCCTGTGTTTGGTGAAAAATATATAGGGCCTATGACATTTTTTAGTGAAGTCCAAACATCCAGACCCTTAGCCAGGCTCTGGATTTCCTCCCCCAGAAATACATTTTGGCAATTTCAAACCATTTTCTTGCAAATTTACATTTGCATAATTTGTGTACATTTGAAACTACAAAATTGACTGTCTTGTAATTCCAGTGATCACAACACTCCAGTTATTATACCAAAATTAGATCTGGATAAGTTTACCTGAAGAGCTATGAGTTCAAAGCATTTTGAGCCCGGCCTGTTCAAAGCAACTTCCAGAGTATTAATATTTGCAGACACAACAGTTAAGATATTGACAACGTATTGGGTAAATTCAATAAATTGTTGTTTGCAACAAATGACAAAACATATATGGAAATATTTGATTTCCATAGTTTTGGATGTAAATACTGTTACATATACACAGTCATTATGGCAAGTCCCTTTATCATGTAAACTGCACTGGACACTTCAAAAATAGCCATTAGTAATTATTTTTGCTCCCTAGTCTCTACTCTGCCAGTTACTAGTCACTAGTCACTATAGTAATTGTAGTTGCTATATAATAGATACTAGTTCTAATTTAATAGGTAGTGATTCATCTGTTTTGTCACTTCACATCTTCCCTAGCATTAAAGCTAAGCAACGCTGATTGACCAAGTGGTCTCAAATGTAAAAATCAACACGGAGGTGTTTTTTATGACAGTATTATGACATTGTCAGCAGCTCATAAATAAAAATTGTATTCTTCATTTCACAAAAATAAAAATTTGTTTTCACAAGAAACATTACTTGTCTTCTTTCATTGGCATTGCTTGATAGATGTAGTACAGGAAAGTGATTCAATCAAAGCAGTCACTACAGCAACTAGTAAATTTACAACTGCGACTAGTACTCTAATTGGCAGAATAGTGACTAGTGAGCAAAAAATAAGTACTAGCGGCTAATCTTTAGTGACTTGTGCATTTTAGGGAATAAATGATAAAAAAGCAATGCTACCTTGCTATAGTTGTAACGTTGGCCAGGCTAGCTAGCATTGCCAATGGCTTCATTGCAGTTGTAAATTAAAGGAGAATCCCACCCTTGGATATACACTGTTCAATCTGTGATGTTCAGTGCATTCTGGGAGTTATTTTTTGATAAAGTATTGTGATTTGTCTACCCATTTTCCCTCAACCTGCCATGTCTACTTGTGCTTCAGTTAGTGATCTCCTGTGTTTCCCAGAATTACTTTGTGACTTTGTGAACTTGTTGCATTCAGATGTGGATTATACTTGCAGCTGGAGAGAGTAATAGTGACAGTGATAGCATAGTAAGAGCAAGTGAGCGAGAGATTTTCAGGTCGAGCAAAAGTGAGAGTTGCACCCCTTACTCAAAACAACATCTCTTGTGGCTGCAATGCATTATGGTCTACTGATGCTACTGTCGGTGGAGAAATTTGTATCCTTGTAAGATTGTTGAACGTCATACAAAATGGTGAGTCTAGAAAGAAGACCTTGCTCTTTGATTCTGACATGATGTCAGCCTCATGACTTGATGTTTACCGTTGAAGTTTTAGATAGCTGAAAGTTTTTCTGCTTTCAAACTTGAAGTGCTTCAAATATCTTGATGTGACGTCACATCGTCTACATTTGTCCAGTTATCTGCAGGAATAAGAAAAAATACATCACCAAACAACAAAATGGTCCCCGGAAATGGAACGTATCTCACCAATAGCTGTTTTTAACAGTGATAAAGTCAGTGGGTAAAAACAATTCCGAAGAGTTCAAATTCATATGGATTTATTGGCACAGGCTTTTTTGTAGCCTGGATAGATGTTTTTTTTTTTGGGCATTTCTAATATAAACAATGCTATTACGGGGCCAGCTCACACCTCCTTACAAAAACCTATTTTAACTTATAAAGTCTACCCATGTAGTTGTAGCTCTCAAACCCTTGACACAACCGCCCAGATGGCCACACAGAACTGATTTGGCCTTGGCTATTCTGGTTCAGTGTATGTACTTTTAGAGCATTCATTGTCAATTTTTATCTGAACATGAATATCTCAGTGCTTCACTCTTATCATTCAAAAATCATTTCCTGACATAATACTGCAATGGTGTAAAATGCTTACATCACAAAAAAACTAAAAGGGATTATGCCCAGCTGCCCTGGGTCTGTACAGGTTCTGTACTTGTTCTTTTCTGTGTTTCCAAAGAAATCTAGTAGGTTAAGCTGATGTCTTTTCATTTTCATGCTACTTTTAGGAACTCCAACTACTACTACTCCAACGACAATGTTCTTGTGCATTTTTACTCACTGGACAGTCAGAAACTAGAAACAATATGGCGCACAACGCAAACTAGCCAGCGTTAATGTAACTCTGCGAGTGTAAAAATCAAATCTATGCCAGTGTTTACATAAGTCCACACCCATCTGTGTTAATTTAACACTTTTGATTGAACACCTGCTCCAAGCCATATAAGCTCTATGAGTAGACAAACACTCTGATCAACAATTGTCAACTCAAATAAATTGTCACTGACAAATCAATGCTTATTAACACTAGCATTTTTCATGTGTACAACTGCAGTGCTGTCTGGTATCTCCTGCCTTTGACCAGCACTTTGGATTAGAAAACCAGGCTTCATGAAATCATCAGTGACTGTCAGTACATCCACAGGATTCATCCCCAAATCCATGTAGGAGGTGGATATATAGGACAGAACTTTGTATTGCTACCTTTGACATCAGGTGAAGTAGGGATCAAATGCCATCTCATCTGGGCCAGTTAATGTGGCTGTTTACACTGCAATTGTAGAACTTTTATTGCTTGAGTATAGATGTGGATATTGATGAAGGACTGACCTATCATTTAGGCTTCTTGAAGCTTAAGATGCTCCAACATCATGTGATAATTCTTTGTTAATTGTGGATAAATATCAACAAGATTTTCTAAGTCTAGCTGTAGATAAGAAAAGTCCTTCTCCCTGTCTGTGCTTGAGTCAGAAACAGAAGGTTTCAGTCCTCCATACAAAGCTGCATGTTGAGGCTGAGCTTGAAAGTCTGCTGGTTCAGTTGGTGCTGCGATACACTGAACCACCGACTGATGGAGCTTGGCTGCTGACTGGTGGAAGTGAATAGTATTCTTTCTTTGAGTGTCTGAAGACAAAGATCAGAAATTATATAAATAACTGTGAGCATGACTTGAGGTGGATGAAGTCAAAAAAATGTTTGAAGCTGTGGATTGGCCACTTGTGGATAATCGTGGTTAACAGTAGATATTGTACTAACGAGCCCCTGCACTGTGTTTAAGTTTTATTAATTCTTGGCTTCAGTGTTACCATATAGAAACCCTGAAACCATGAAACCCTGTTCCAGACAGTTTATTTCTTCTATTTTACCTTCTCAGTGTTTCACACACACCACATATTCCATGCTAAATTTGAGTGTTTTTTGACAGCCACTGGATTCTTTTCTCACACACATGGAATGTCATTTTCTTTGGTGGTCTCTCTCAGCCCTGTGACAGCAGTCAAGTCCTGGTCCTGGTCCATTGGTGTAAGGTGGTTGCACGCAAGTCTGTCAATAATTCTGCGGTTTAAAAAAAATATTATAGGGTGAGTCATACTTTCTTTAAAACCTCAAGAACTGAAGTCTGATGACATGCTTTACTCTGTAAGTAAACTGTGATTGAGTATTCTGATGTAGATGCAGAACAGAACACTCACACATAGTCATACTAAACACATTCACACTACCTAAACACTTACCAAACTCTTTCCCACACATGCTGTGAAATCAATAAAAAGGCAATATCTACCAATTCCTTACTGAGTCACATTAACATGACATAATGGATGTTTTTTTCTTCACTAGTTACTCACTTTTTACTGCCCAAGCACACGGCACAAGCTCATCACTTGATTTTGTTACTGTCATCTTGGCCATCACAGGGCAAGTTGTTCTGTTAATCTTTGGTTTTAGGCTTTCGCATTTCATACACTTTATGGACAGCAGAGGGCGCTTCAACACCGCAAACTGCCATTGTGAGAAACCCCTATAGCCTACCTACCGATCACAAGATCAAGCTGAAGCCCACCTGAATCTTTGTAGGAACTTGAGGAATCACCTAATAGCCTATGTGACACGTTTGTACAGTATTCGATTAATTACAATGAATAGACAATAATTAACACGAAATTGATTGACATTTTATGCCTTATGACATTGAAAATATGATGGTAAGCTATGGATGCCTAAATGTGAAAACAGGCATAATTACACCGAGACCTTTAATTACATATTTTTCTCTAAAAATCACACAAAAAATAGAGACGAAAGCTTCCTTTTATTCTTCCTTGTTATAGATCTTAAAGTACGCTTACAGTAAAATTTGAGTTGATAATCTACCTAAGCCTTACCTACATGTTTGTGTGTGACCTTAATATTTGCTAAATAGGCTAAACTAGTCATATAGTCCACTTCCTCTAACAATTGCCCATCTTTACTGAAGACAGGCAAATATCTATATGGGACGTGACAAAATTCAAATAAAAAAAGGCTCAGCAGTCGCAGTTTTAACCCGTGGAGACAAACCTTATCCAGTGACACAGAGTTGGTCTTGATCTTAAAAATCAGACTTTCATAACAAATCTACCTGTGAGATCTTGAAACGAGAAAGGGTTGTGGCATTTCTCCCAGTCATCTGTCATATGGGTCTCAGGTCAACTATTTAGATATTTAAAAGGCTTATAACTCAGTACAGACAGACGGACAGACAGAGGGACTAACAGCTCAGTCAGTGCGTCTCTCTTGCCTCTTCAAATTTGATTCTTGGTTCCTCAATTGAACAGTCACTTTCAAATGAATGAAAAAAATAATTAAACCAGACTTGGAAATCAATTTGAAATACAACACTGTCAAAATAATTCTGTCTTATCTGATCAATTCTTATTTCTTTCTTAGCCGGGGAGCCTTTGTTGTGGGTGTGGCCATGAACTGTGCTTAGCTGGAGCTGAATGGATCAGTCCAAGAAAAAATAGATAGATAAACAATCAAACAAAGAAGTGTATATAAACCACACTAGGCTAATAGGTCTATACAGTGCTATAATTCCCAGTTCATCCTTAAAGCCAACACTTTTTTAGCACTTAATAACATGACAAGGTATGTGTTGGTTATAATGGAGATGAATGGGGTGCTGATGTGAATGCATTACAATAACTCCGTGTTTCTGCAGCGTAATGAACTGGAATGTCCGCCTGTCGGTCTCCAAATAGGCCCATACACATTACAGACACATTACACATTACATAGCATGTCATCTGCTGGCCTTTCACTCATGACGAAGACGAATTGGAGCAGGTTGCAGCTGACTGCACCCTTGTGTTTGTCTCTATGCGAATTATGCCGAAAATGCAGATGGATAATGTTGTGAGCTCTTGACAAGCAAAACATAAAACCCGTGAGAAGTGATCAGGGAATTGTTGCCCAAAAGCTTTGAAGGGGGATTCAGTGCGCCTGAGCTTATCAGCAAATGTGTTATTAGCGGGCAGAAACTCACTTTTAATATTTATTCTGCACCCTCAGTCTACTTTAAAACTGAAATAAAAATTCCTCAATTTAAAAGGCAAAAACAAAAATGTAAAATAATAGGACAATACTTAATAACCGTAGCCTATATAAATATTAATGGTAGAAATGTTGGTAATAGAACTATTCTAGTGAATTTAGTAATATTCTGGTATTATTACGTTTATTATTATTAATAATTTGTTTCACATTATGGATGAAAACTAAACAGATTTCATTTCTGGGATCAAAATAAACAAATGCATTACACTTAACAGTTCAGTAAATAATAATAGCCTATTATTATTATTATTATTA
This sequence comes from Centroberyx affinis, assembly GCF_046629955.1. Lineage (NCBI taxonomy): Eukaryota > Metazoa > Chordata > Actinopteri > Beryciformes > Berycidae > Centroberyx > Centroberyx affinis. The sequence goes on from NW_027279869.1 coordinate 222,659, forward strand.
TTAATAATAATAATAATAATAATAATAATAACAACAACAATAATAATAATGATAATAATGATACTGAGATAATAAACTTCAATTAATTCATTAATTAATGATTATGAGCATGTGAGACTTTTTTTCTGTATGCAAATTCACGTATTATAGCACTGGCTGTATAATTGTTATTGTGTCTATCATCTTACCATTGGCCTTTGGGATTTGCCTTTCGACCCGCGTCATTAGTCTGTTCTTTGATGTCCAGTCATTTGCCTCGAGCTTACAATGTAGAATTTTTCAGGAACTAAAATAGGCTAGATTGTCCATGTCCAAATTATCATGCAGCTGGGACGTCTGGTTTCACTATGACAAATGTATGCCTGCACCTACATGTTTTCAGGATATTGCCTACAATGTTAAAACACACTCACCATCATTGGTGTCCACCTTACGTTCCCTCACCTTACACTGCAAAAAATGTCCATGTTAATAAGTCATTTAGCCTCACATTCAGTCTTGAAATCATATTTTTCTTTAAAAAAATAAAAAAATAAATAATAATAATAAATAAAACAAATTCTGCGAATGGGGATAATTCTACTTGTTTCCAATGCAGTTTCACTTGTTCCAGGGATTTTCTGGAAACAAGTGTTAGGCAGAATAAGGAAGATCACTCCACTGGTATCAAGAAAATGTCACTTAATTTAAGAAAATTGTCAAAACAAGTTGATTTGCATGGGAACTAGTGAGACTGTCTCATCTCATTGGCACATTTTCTCACTTGCTCTAAGAAACATAAGATTTTAAGTCTCAGCAGAGATTGCTATGACTATTTTTTGCAGGGTAATTTCTTCCAGTTCCTGGTAACAGTGACTCAAAGATCACGTGATATGCGTGGTCCGATAAATAGCTTTTGAGAGCTATGAAGGAGGATAGTATGAGAGTCTGGCTGGATACCTACCCAATCCCGTGCGTAAAAGATATTTTGGAAAGATACTTGGATATGCACACGTAGCCTTTTAAATGACCTATAGCACAAATCGATCCTAGACGGAGAAACTCGCATGTAATGAACACGCAGGTTATTCTTTAGGGGGGTAAACCCTGTGATTTATGACTGTCCTCTTATTTTTTTCTTCGCCTGAAAATCTGAAGTTTTCTTCTCGGTGAGAGCCCTGCACGGCCCAGCACTTGACCAGCCTTGGATGATCGGAATCACCAGATCCACAGGTCAAAGAGTTATTTATCTTTTCTGTAGATTCTAGCTATGTTTTCATTCAGCAGTTGGAGATAAAGCAGAAGTCTGGTGTGGTCGTAAGGGGGAGAGGGAGAGTGTCTTTGCGCACTCGCTCAGTAGCCTCGCCAGACCAGAGTAGGAGGGAACCTGGGAAAGAGGGGGAAGAGAAGCGGTGTCTCCAAGGATGACTTTAGGGACGGATATGTCCGACAGCTCTGCATTGTCCGAAGATGTGGACATCGACGTGGTTGGGGGTGACATCTCCGTCGGAAAGGACGGAAAGTACATTCACCACGATTTCAACTTGGACAATGACTCGGACGATAATTACTCCCAGAACGCGGCCGAGAGGGTTTCCTCTCCGGGGCTTAGCAGTTCCGACTGTCCGTCAGAGCAGATGGGGTCTAACGCAGAGGCCGGGACCATGATCGGGGACAAACCCAGCAAAAGTGCACTTGTGAAACCTCCCTACTCCTACATCGCCCTGATCACCATGGCTATCCTGCAGAGTCCAAAGAAGCGGCTCACGCTCAGCGAGATCTGCGAGTTCATCAGCAACAGATTCCCATACTACAGAGAGAAATTCCCCGCCTGGCAAAACTCTATTCGCCACAATCTTTCCCTCAATGACTGCTTCGTCAAAATCCCACGGGAACCCGGCAACCCCGGAAAAGGCAACTACTGGACTCTCGACCCGGAGTCCGCAGACATGTTCGACAACGGGAGCTTTTTACGCAGGAGGAAGCGCTTCAAGAGGCACCAAAACAATGAAATCCTCAGGGACACCGGGGGGTTTCTCCCCGGGTTTGGATACGGCCCTTACGGCTACAACTATGGACTTCAGCTGCAGAACTTCCACGCAGCCCACAACCCGTATCACCCGCACCACCCGGGTGGCGCATTCCCGTTCCCAAACGCCCCGTGCGCCTTGCCCACGTCCGCCTCCATATTCCCAACGCCGCATCCCCTGCCCTCCCTTTTAGGGGCCGATTTACGAAAGCCATTTTATCCTCAACTAAGCCCGACTCTGCCGCCTCTCAAGACGGACTCCAACACCCCGAGTCGGCCTTCATTCTCCATTGACAATATCATCGGTGCGGCCAACTCCACCGCCTCCTCCTACAGCGCACAGCCGGGCAGCCAGGCTCAGATCCTGGCCATGCTGACCCCAGCACTGGCCTCTGCTTCCAACCACTTGACCCTATCACAGGAAGGCATATTACAACCTGGGGCACAGAGTCAGACTTTCTCCAGCAAAACTGCGACTATGAACAGTTGTCCTTTCTAAAAACTGGTGAGAATGACCGCAGAAAATCTCTTATTACTTGTGGTTCTGTCGTCCTATGTGAAGGTAGGCTGAACATTCTTGGTGAAATAAGAGTGTTGTGGCTTTGACCCCTTGTGTTTCCTAACGATGTGACAGAAGAGAGAAAATGAAAGGTTTATTTATGGTTTGTAAATATGTGTATAATAATGAGAGAGGAAGGGAACCTTGGAGGAAGGATCTTTCTAAACCTTGCTGAGTGTACATTTGTTGGCCTGCACCCCTGGCTCGTGGCGTTCAGTCGGCGGTCGGGGCAAAAAAAAAAAAAGAAAAAAAAAAAAAAAGGATCCTGCTATTTTAACATAAGTTAAATGTGTCACCTATGTCTGTGGGCATGATTTCCGATTTTTAAAAATATAATTGAGATTTTTATTATGATTTATATTGTTTTATATTTTGTGCGTCGTGAGAAAAAGGCACTGTTGTTGACATAGGCTGACAGAGACGGCAAACTCAGGTTTTACTAGAAAGCACATGGAGACGAAGGGGGTTTCTGATACAAATATAACCCTTTTCCACTTCCCCTGGATCTCCTCTACATGGTGAATTTGTGACAATACCATTTCATGTTGTCGGTGGACAAGCAGGCTATGTGGTTTTGGTGTAAAAGAGCGCATTACCTCTCTCAACCTGTTTAATTGTTGTTCGTTCCTATCTATTTCACAATTTAATCTGTGAAACATACAGTATGTCATGTGTTGCCAATAGAGAGAGACACCTAAATGTTGTTCATAGGTCATTTTTTTGTTGTAATGACAAGAATAATAAATGTTTGTGAATTTGAAAAAAAAAGTATAGACTTTTCGTTAACTTTTTTATTGCTTGAGATGTTTTACTAGTCTATGCGTCAAAGGTGCAGGTCCCCAAAATAGGTCCATGTCGTAATGCAGTCTTTAGGCTACACACATCCTCATTATACAGATTTAGCAGTCTATAAACTAAATTAATATAATTAAATTAAACTACATCGATCCAAGTACTCTCTGTAACCATTCTTAATTCTTAGTTGACATATTGTTGCATAGCTTTGGCTTAAATTAATTGGTTTGAAATAACTCTATATCTCCTAATGCATGGCTAATTTAAAAGGGGTCTAATTTTTAAACCATTTTTATCTTAAAGGTTGTACTACATGGAGAAAGGGGATTTTAAATTTGATTTTTATTTATCTCTTTGGAGGACACCTCAGTTCCTCTTTATACTATTTTTTGTTCCAATCATGCAACTCAAAAACTCTTTGAAGGCAAATTTTATAAAAACGTTCCCAAATATAACTGATTCAGGTGTGGAAATTAGCCAAATAAAACGACGTAATAGTGACAGAGCTGATTAGCCTATATACATAGCCTATGCTTATGCAAGCAGCAAATCAAGAGGCTTTTTTTTGGTGTGAGAAACGCACAAATTTCGCCTCAGATATTCAAAACACGACTTTATATATTCTACAGTGAGAAATATCACGCAACAGTGGGCAAGTATTCCTCTTGTGTGGCTCTCTGGCGCTTATAAAGGACTATTTTCTAGCAAGTTACAAAGGCCCTAAATGAATGGGGACGTTACCAGGCCTCGGCGGTCTGTAATTGAAAGTGAACAAGGATATACCCACGGTCTCTTGGGGTTTCGTTGCTAATTTGTAGCAGCATTTTTCATCAGGCTCCTAATCCACCATAATGCGGCTTTTTGCCCGTTTGTTGATGTTGTCAGTGAGGACCCCGGGCCCAGGGGCCTGAATGTGCGCACAGCGAGTGGTCCCCTGTGAGGCCAGCCACACACATTTAGACCCTGAAAAGCAATCTTCTCAAAAGGCCCTCGGTTTGGTCCGCTTTCATGTCATCTGTGTTGTCTCGGGATACATATAAAAGAAGCAGTGGGACTCGTCCTGCCACAGAAAACAGGCCTATTGGTCTATTTCAGAGTTGGTCGAGCACATGTTTCTAGACAGAAGGGGGTGTAAAGCCTCCTTTATTTACCAGATCTGTGTGCAAATGGTTAAATTAGTTTGTGGGGTGTTTTGACAGATGATTATTAAGGATGAAGGGTGGGAGGGCTGACTCCTCTGTTTGCCCCAGCACAGCTCCCTCCAAGTCTTTGAAACGAGCACCAACACAGGCCTGCTTTCTTTATTCAGACCCACTCTTTATTTCTTTTCTCCTTTTTCCTCCTTTCTCTGTGTTATTGGTGCAAATTAGACAATTGATAAAGATCAGATAACGATTTGAGAAATAATTTGTGCTACGAGATTAGAGTCCCTCATCGCATGGCTCCCTCCCAAGATAGCTTTTTTGTGGAGTTATAGGCTGCTGTTAATGCTGTTAATAGATATCCTGCATATCTAATTTGCACAGTAAATAAGGTGGAAAAAACATTATTAGACTATTCAGGTTTTCCTCGCGCACACGCCTTGACGGGGAGCTATTAGGCACCGCATCAAGGCTTTTAAAAATCCACATGAAGCGTTTGCAAATGTAGCCTATAAAAAACTTAATCATTCATTTAATTAACGGTAGGAACGAAAAGTAGGTCAATAAAAATGTGCTACTCAAAGCATAACACACACACACACACACACACACACACACACACACAGACGCACACGGATTCAGCTGTTTGGATCTGCCATGTGGAGGTTCAGCCAAACGGACCTGCTTTGAAAATGCACGACTTGTGATTGGACGCATTTCTATGAATTTTCAGCTCAAATGCGCACCAACACTCTTCATCTTTGCTGAGATTACAGGCTTGTGACCAGAATAGACCTGGCCTCGCTCTTCTTCAAACCACCGTAAACACGGAACACAGCATTGATAAATTAGACGTCTCACACGGGGCGCAAATCTTTCAAAACGCCCTTTAATTTTTCATGCAAGTCCTAATGGGTTATCATCACTGGCTGTAACGGCATGTTCATACTTTATGGAGATCCTGTTTTGTGTGCGGTTGTCACTTCAAGACCACCCACGGTTTCAGCCCAGAAAGTGTGTCCATATTTGCCACCGCGACATTCGTCATTTTTCGGGGCCCAAGACGTTTTCTCAAACGAGCCGAGACCTGAGTGATATGTAAAGTGACAGCCAAATGACTTACCAGTCACCAAAAACACATTTATGAATTTGAAGGCAATTCCCATTTCTAAATTCTAACCGTTTCCATATGGCCTATCCGTGTATGGGCGTAAGCCTATAATTCGTGTTGCTATAATTCATTTATAGACTTAGACTATGTCAAAATATATTTGGATTTATCTTTTCTCGTCACTCTAAATATTTTCTCCATACGGGCTGCCTGGGCAAGTCTTCCCCTGAAGACTCTGGGCAGCAGGGTGACATCAGTGAGTAGTGAGACCGTCTTTCAACCGGAGGAACCGGGATCAAACCGTCATGTTCCGCCCTGCCGAAGTGTCCTTGAGCAAGACACTGAATCCCTGCCAGCTTCAGGAAAGATAGCTTAACCTGACCTCTAACCTCTCAGACAGAATCATTTATTATTAGGCTATTATTATTAGAATTTTATTATTTTTTATGAGTGCCTCACCTTGACCAGTGCTAGTCGGAAAGCAGGGGATTACATGAAATCGTTTCGCCTAAACCTTCCACTGCCTGTCAATAAGGTCACATCCTGATCGATGCTTCCTGTGTTGCGTCTTGAAGGACACACAGGACAGGGGTGTGATGACATGAAGACGAGGTATGAGACCTTGTGTGTGTGTGTGTGTGTGTGTGTGTGTGTGTGTGTGTGTGTGTGTGTATGTGTGAATGGAGTAGGGGGTGGTGGGAGAGAACTTAGGCCTACACATCAATTCAGGCTATCAGTCCCCCACGCTGTAAAATTAAAACCACAAAAAACTATATTTCATCCATGGAATTAAAAATATCTGTAGGCATATTGATCTAGTTTGATGCTAAAAACAGTAAAAGTAAATAATATAATATAATATAATAATGACAAAGTTATAGGCCTATTAAGCTTATAATATATGACAGGCCCATGAATAATGAACTACAGACCATAGGCCTATTTTCATATAGTCCATCATATTCAAAATGTATAGTCTACTATCTTAGTAGTGAGATAGATTAATTAAATTCATAACATGGTGTCACATGAGACTGACGCTAATGGCTGTATAATGAGCTTCTCTTTATTCCAGCTATTGGCTGCTAGAATTAGGCAATTTACAATATTCCAAAATTAAAATTATTTTTATTATTATTATTGCTGTTGTTTTTGATATCGTTGTTATTGTAGCTTATATGATTTATGTTACATTTTCTGCTGATCATTTTCTTATGGACAAACGTGAGAGAAAAACTTTTATTTTTCCTGCAGGAATTCTTTTAGTTTCTCTTCATACTCTACTCGGGGTTCCCAAACTTTTTCATATCAGAGCCCCAAATAGATCCACATTAGTCTACAAACCCCCAATTTGACTAGATGAATTTATTGTTAGTTGGTACAGAATTATGCAACAGTAGAGGGAAATCTGTAACAAAACAGCCATTTTTATACATTCTCTAATTGGGCTATCTTCTAGACAGTAAAATAATAGTGAAATTAAAATAGTTATCCTCCTTTTTTGGGGGATCCCATGGAATCCCTCCCTCCCCAACTACCCCTGGTGGTCCCCGGAACCACATTTTGGGAACCATCAATGTGATGGCTGTTTTGTTACAGATTTCCCTCTACTGTAGGCTGGACCTCTTCTCGCCTAAACCAGTAACTTTTATAAGCATACAGTAACACTTCTTATAGGCTACTTTTTTCCGTGAACCAAATATCTCTTATCCACCCCCCACCCCCTCTCTCTCTCTCTGTGTGTGTGGCAGATGAGACTTCTCGCCCCCACATAGTGCAGAGGAATGTACTGGCCCGGTCCCCCGGCTCCCCGGCCTGGAGGAGAGGCGAGCCGCGGCCCTGCACCGCCGCTATAAATCACAGCCTCCCCTCGCTGCTCCCAGTCTCCCTCCAGCCTCCGTGTTTTTGCAACAGACAGAGGAATCCTTCGCTTAATTAATTTAGAATGTGTAAATAAAGCGAGGACAGTGAACTCCCCATCATCTCTGGAAACACAATATTAACTTTGGAAGATCTTCGCCCCGCCGACTCTGACACACTAAACGAACACCTGCTGCAGCACAAAAAAAGGAGGGCGGCATCCCACACACACACACACACACACACACACACACACACACACACACACACACACACACACCCACACCCACACACACACACACACACACACACAGTCAGGGGTATTCATGACTGCAGATATTAGCCTGCAAGGAACACCAGAATATGATAGCAGGTGATGCTATACCCGTCATTTAGGCCTATTTTGGAAGTGTGTGTGTGTGTGTGTGTGTGTGTGTGTGTGTGTGTGTGTGTGTGTATATTTACTGTAAAGTCTGTGTGGGTCGGCTGGATTTTTACCCCTCTCCTTTAAAGCCTATAGCCTAACTCTGGGATTCCCAATTTATTTCCATATTATTTGATTATTAGATTTAATGCAGAATTATATAACTGTTTATACTGTAGCCTATGTGGTGTGACAACAACAGTAGGGACAGTGAAAACCTACAATCCAAAAACTAATTCTTACACATTCGTTGCTACTATAGGCCTATAGCGTCTAATGAAATGAAACTACTCCTCGTTTTTCTGCATGTGACCCCCTAGAAGCCTCTCAACGACCCCTAGTGGTCCCCGGACCCCACTTTGGGAAACACTGATCAAAATGAAGGGGGACTCCTCTTCTTGGTTTGCTCCCGGGCTTTGCCAGGACGCACTAAAGGAAAGGCGAGAGTGTGCAGCACTTTTCTCTATTGCTTTGATAGAAAGGCGCAGCTGCTGCTGGTCGCTCTCAAACGCTATCAGCAATGTCATGCGGGCACTTTTACTAGCTTTTTCCATTTGACCTTTGATGCCAGTGCATTAGGCTCACAGCTAGGATCCACTGGGATTGATGGCCGAGGGCCTATCCGTGTATTATTCCCCCTAATTATTCATTTAGGCTTTAAAGTTTCCCTAATGTCGGTTTCCATAGAAATTGTGTCATTTTCTCCCTATATAGACTCATACAGAAAGATAAAGGATCAACATCTGGCCTATTTATGGAGATATGCAACGAAAAAAAATCACTGAGGCTTGGAGTTGACAAACGTAATTTAATGTTAAGCTATTTAAACTGAAGGTTATATGTCTATTATAAACCTTTGGACTGCAGGCAGAGGCCCTGGCCCTTTGAGTCATTGCATGAATCCTGCTATTCTTCCCAGTAATGTAATTTGCTTTTAACTTTCTGGGCCATAAAAACTGGCGGCTCATTTTTGAAACTATAATCTAAGTAAACAGTAAATGCACAAAAATAGACAATATTAGAGTTAGGCTATATGACCTAGGTATAACGTTATTGTTTTTTTTTTATTGTTTTTTTATAGCCTACATTTTAATCAAGCCCTCTCGAGCTTAGTAATTAAAATCCGTGGATGACAGATATTTCCTATTTTTATGCTTCCTGGTTAACAACAGCAGAAATGTTAAAAATCACAAAGGGATTAAGGACATTTTCACTGAGCGAAGCAACATGGGAAAAACACAGTAAGTTGCATTTTAACTATTATAGGCATTGACGTTACAAACCATCATCCGCCTAATGGTTTTTTGATGGTTTCATGTTTATTCTTCCAACGTGGACGTCAATCAGTAAAGTAAAACAAAAGTCAGCTCTGGGTGTGATACTTTGTACAAGAAATACCTCAAGGACACTGCAGCCTCCTATATCCCCCAAGAAAGGTGAAAAAGAAACTTTGTTTAAGTTGACATCTAATATCTTTTTCAGCGTGAAAGTGTGTTTTCGAAAAGTAGAGGAAAACCTCGCGATAAAATTGAAGTTTACTATCCAGAGTGAAATGCGATCACGCTGAGGTCGCGGGGCCAAACTTTTTAAGACTAATGTTTATTTAGAGAAGTGAGCGCTGTCTATGGGACTCCCCGTTCTCCCAGAATGCTGCACTAATGTCTTTACCAGGTCCGAGCAGACCACCAGTAAGACTGCACCTCTCTGCTGCCTGCAGCCTGTTGTGGCCTTTTCAAATTCAGTTCAGTCAACACTCAGGTATGGCAAAGATCACTGGCCACCAAAACCTCAAAACCCGCTTATATCGGCTGGATATCTGAACAAGTGGAGCAATGACTGATGACAAGATTTAATTTTTTGTTTATGGGATAAACAATTTGACCTGAGTCACCAAATTACTTTGCAACGCCTATAAACTCAGAGGGAACATTGGTCCTGAATATGTCCTAGTCCCTGATGTGATTTTTTATGGATATCAAATAGATTTCTGGCAATTTTGCTCGATACTTCCTCTCCATAATATTGGTAAAATCAAACCTGACTCACTGAAGCAAGTGTCATACCTTGCCATACCCATTCGACGCCCGTGATAAATAGGCAAAATGAAAAAGGCGAAGTGATTTCTACTGAATCCCTGAAGTTATAGCTGTATAGGCTCATAAATTAGAACAAATGCTTGTGCATAAAGAATAACGGTTCGCACATCGCCAAAGAATCCCTATAGGCCAATACAATAGTAGGCTAGAAATATTATCATCCTCACCATCCTAATAGCCCATTTAATCTAATATCGAGTCTTAAGATCTTATTTTTCTTAAAACAAGTGAAAACAATAAAATAATATTCTCGAATGAATTATTTGGCATAGCGATCTGCCTTATTCTGCCTTGTTTCAAAATATTGACACTTTTCTAAAATTCGTCTGCTTTGGAAACAAGTGGAATTATCTCACCCCGCTGGTTGAGTTTTTAACTTGAAGAAAAACAAGATTTTGTGCTTGCTTATGAGACTAAATGACGTGTTAAGATGGGCATATTTGCAGCGCATTTCCCCAGCGCTTGGAGAGCGGCAGCGTGTTTTCTTACAGTTTGTGAAATTGAATTAGATACGGTGGGGAATCTGACCTCTCGCAGGACCCACATATTTTTCCACACCCCTCAGGTTTATGGTGTTCCTTGGGTATTTTTGTTTTCTCAGCTGGAATTGCCATCAGACATTGTGTCCGTGCCGTCCATGTCTATCTCTCCCATCTCTCCTCTCTCCTCTGCATACCCCCCCCCCCCCCCCCCCCCCCTCCCTCCTCGCGGCCCCCAGGGTCCCCCAACGGTCCCACCTCACTTTCTCCTCCTCCGGGCCGCCCGCACTCCGCCACCAACGTCGATCTGAGGGAAAGGACTGGACAAGACTGGAAACTACAGGCGTGTAACACAGGCAGGCGTTCAGTCCACAGGCACGCGCACTCTGCACGCACACCCGCAAGAAAGAAAGAAAGTGAACGCGCACATGCCCCCCCGACACACACACACACACACACACACACACACACACACACACACACACACACACACACACACAAAGACAAGATTTAAAAAATGAAAATAGTTTATATCTGCTAAACACAGAACTTACAAAGTGAAACGATAATCTGGTGTCCAAAGTGGGGTCCAGGGACCCACAGGGGCCATTGAGGGGGTCCAGAGGATCACCAGCAAAATGAGGATTACAGTAGTTTAATTGCACTTTCATCCACTATAGTAAATATAATGTATGTATATAGCCTATATAAATATAATAATTCACAATGAGCGGATTGTTTCACTATTGTTGCCACTACACCTACAACATAAACAGCTATATAATGCTGTACTAAATCAAATGAACAACAAAAATCTTCCTGGGCCAAAATCTTATCAAATTATCAAAATAACAAACAAACAAAAAAGCAGTACAGTTCTATACAAGGTGGGGTTCCTTAAGACAGAGACAGACAGACAGAGTTGGGAGCCCTGGATGTAGAAGACTAACATGAATTAATGCAAAATACTATGCTCTTAAAAACATCTGTCATTTTTCACACATATGTGTGTAATTTGGGACAGAGCACATTTGTTTTTTTAAAAACAACTTTTGTTAATAAAAAACTCTGCTGTGTCAATATGCATCTTATTAGCATATGCTGTATTGAAAAGTAGCAAAAATGTGTGTTGTTCCAAAATAAACACACACTTGTTGAAAATGAGACATTCGTTTTAAGAATAACAAACAAACAGTAAACAAACTCGCTGAATCTGATTTCATATCACAGTTAATTGTTATTTGCAATTTTAAAGTTGTACTAAAAATAAATACAATTATTTTCAGTTTTTGAGCACAAGTTTGCTTAGCGCTGCAGCATGAAGATCTTCCTCTCCAGGCTCCAAGGACGGACGCCCCCTTTTTTCCACGCGAGTTATCGGCTCTCTCACCAAAGTGCCTGTGCAATTGGACACAATATAGGTCCATATGATGCTCCAGCAGATAAGAGGCCTGAGCAGCCACAACAGCAGTTACAGAGTCAGCAGCGTCACAGCCTGCGAGCGGCCACTTCACTGGAGAGGCAGGGCATACAGGGCCAAACGACGGCAGAGAGAGAGAGACACACACAGAGAAAAACAGAGTGACAGAGAGAGAGCTGGAGGAAAAAGAGACACAGTTTAACAAGCGGTGATGTTTTCAACAAACAGTTGAAAGCATTCTCAATACACAGAGGTGTTTAAGTCGTCTATAAAACTGATGGTATTCTCTGGGTTGCAGCAGGACTAGCCGATATGGAAGTTGTTGGTGTGGAAGAGGCTTCTTCTTCTGGACATGCGGTGGCCTTTTCTGCAAGGAAATCCAATGCAGAGGCTCATATCATGATTTAAATATGAAGAATATTTGGTATAATTTTATACACACAGCCATCACGGAATTATCTGTATTTTTCTCTGCATTCAATGGTCTCATCTGCAGGGAAGTCCAATGCAGAAGTGAAACTAAATTTTCAACCTTTTCAGCTGCCTTCACTCTTAATGTTTTAACTTGCTCCAGATCATTTCCCCTTCCCACACTTCCCCCATCAAACACGCTTCAACAGGAGACGACTGGGGGATTTGGGGGGAGAGAAAGAGACGAAGGATTGAATAAAGAGCCACTCAAAAACAACAGAATATGCCATAATCCTATTGGGCTTTGTCTTCAGTGCCAAGGTATGGTCTGGTGTTTGTATACACAGCCATAAACACACACACATACACACACACACACACAAACACACACACACACACACCCCCGCACCCATGTATATAGGGCCACAAAACCGCACACACATTCGCAACACACACTCATACTGTGCATGCCCACATGAACACATGTCCCTTCTCCTATAACATGCATGATGTACGAGAGGCAGTGTGTGTCAGGAGGTTTAAATTTAAAAAAGTTCTTCATATGAGCCAAAGCACATGTTTGACTTGCTCAGCTTTTATGTGGTACAACGTAACGCAGCATAAACGCAGGTAGACAAAACATAATTTAAAGTCTTATGAATGGCAGCCTATACACATCCCCTCTACAAAGAGCTGCTCTCCAAATACCACACACATATTGACACACACATACAAAGACCCAGAGACACACACACAGGGCCATAGACAAAGCTACACACCCACACATACACACACACAGATCAATTCCTGGTTCTTGAAACAGGCTCTCTAAAGCACTGCTGCATTCATGAAAGAGGAAAGGTGGAGAAAATATGCCATATTACTGTATACATTTGTATTATCTCTCCTATGTTATTCATCCAACACTGTTCTCATAATAACACAATAATGATGACTGCAACATAGTGTTTCATTGGGTGACTAGCTCGTGTGCGTGTGTGTATTCTTGGAGATGAGGATGGAAGATCGAAGTCCAATTAGCATTGATGTATCACAAATGGAGTGTACTTTTACATCTGTGAGTATGTCTGTGTGCGAGTGTGTTTCAATGTGTGTGTGTGTGTGTGTGTGTGTGTGTCTGCGCACAAGTTCATAGGTGCACCTTGTCAAAAGGAGCGGTAGTGATACTGAAAACCCAGGTTCAAAGCCGAGGCAAATGAAAAGGGGTGAAGATGATAAGGCCACTCTGAAGCTACTTATAGAGAAGAAATGTTACACATAAAGAAAGGAAAGCTGCAGAGAAACAACAGCCTCCGCAGTGAGAGGCTGATGCACGGGTGAAGTAGCCTGAGATTGCAGTCCGAGTAGAGCTAAAGGGGCATCTGATTAGCGGTGTGTGAGTATATGTGTGCGTGTGTGCACGCATGCACATGCTTTGTGTGTGTGCATTTGGATAGGTGGGGGTGATAATGTTGTTCATGACTAACAGTGTCATTTCATAGAGCTAGATGGAAGGCTGGATGATGGATGGATTGGAAGTTGAAGGGGCGGGCAGATGGGTAAGTAGAGAAAGTGAGGTTAAGTGGCAGTTAGATGTTAGATGTTGCAGATCTAAGCAGATGAAGTGCGGGAGAGTGAGAGAGAGAGATAGTAGAGTTAGAGTGACAGGTAGAAGCACACTATATTTCAGAGTGGTACCACTGAGACATTACTGTGGCTTGAATATTGTATGATAGTGACAGGGATGCATATGACACTATTTAATCCAATATATTTAACATTGGACTTTGTTGGTGGTGCTGCCTTCTCCTCCCTCACTCCCCCTCAACACATATCAACAAGTCACCGAAAGTTCATTAATTTCCTATAGAGGTGAGCGACCAGTGAAACTCGGCCCATGGCTGGATGGTCAACAAGCATGTCAGCCAAGAAGAATTGGCCACAGCTGAACTTTTCATGCGCGTCGGCTGCCAACAGCCGTCAGCAGCCAATCAGATATGCTTCCTTGTTTCCCCACTGATGTGATTTCATTTTCTGAACAAAAATTTCGCCTGGCAAGTGCAAAAAGGACGATAAGCCATTTACTGTAAATCATCCGAGTTCTCTTCAACTTTTATTTGAAAGATTACAGGAATGAAGGTCTCAAAAACGATGACTTGGAGGTTGCATGCATCATTGGGGTCGATGGTAAGGTCTGAAGTCAATTTATTGTGGGTTTTCTTTTGTTTATTTTCGATTAATTAATCAAAACGGTCTCAAAAAATCTTGTGAAATGAGTACAGATTATGTGTTGTGGAAATGTATTATGTGAGTGTTGCTCCACCACGGATTGGATCATGTGACCGTACCGCGATTCTCTGATTCTTCTTCTGTGACATGATTCTCCTGTCTTTTCTCCTGTTCCTCACATGAACAAGTTAGATAACTGTTATGTGTAACCAAGTCAAACAACTTTGGTTAAAGTAAGGGTTAGGGTTAAGGTTAGGAAGCTCCAACTTTGGTTAAGGGTTAATTAGGCAACAAAAACAATTTGGTAAAGATTAGGTTAAGGTTTTGGTCATGATAAAACAAGAAAAAATTTCACAAAAAATTTAAACTTCACTCACAGTCGAAAACGTCTTGGCATGAGTTCAGAATTGAACCTGGGTCACTGGAATTGAAAGCAAATATTTACACCCATCCACCACCCCGACCACAACACCCTTACTAGTCGTGTCCTCTTCATGTAATCCGTTCATGCTGGGAAAAAGTATTTCACTTACTTTTTTGAGCATGGAGCACATACTTGCTAGCCAGGTTAACATAAACGTTGACATGTTGCAACCCATCAACCAAATTGCTTGCAGTGTGAATGCACTGTCAGGCTCCACCCAGTCTCTTTCTCCTTCTCTCACTCCTGTGTTTGGGCTTGATACAGGAAGTTTGTGCAGGGAACCAGTACCACAGTCAGGATGTGATCCAGGCCAGCAGGCAGGTAGATTGGAAGGCTGGAGAGGGCCGAGCCACGCAGCCCGGCGCCAACAGGGTTTAGAGAGGAGGAAGTGAGCTGTGCGTGTTCATGCCTGTTTGTCTTCTCCCATATTCTGGGCTGGCTGGCTGGGACAGGCCGCCAGGGTGGCAGGCCTGTCATGGCCCTGTCAGGCCGCTGTCACGCACCATTGTGGCAGAATGGGATTGATGAGGAGCAGCGACAGGAAGCCATGGGGCTGCTGGGAAACAGGAACAGGAAGAAGAGGAGACGAGAAGAGGAAGACGAGGAGGAAGAGGAGGAGACACAGAGCTCCAGTTGCAGGTATAGACGAGAGGTAGTCTCTCAGGCTCTACTCAAAATGGACAAAATTGGAAATTTGAGGTTTTGCGGGCACCAAACGAAAATGAAGAGATGACACATTCTTGATGCTGTGGCCAAGCCAAGAAATCGAAAATGCTTGTCTGTGGTTAGGAAAGTCAACCAGTTTTTCTCGACTCCTGGGCACTTGACTTTTTAAGTATTAGTGTCTGCTGGACATTGACAAAATGGTAGTTGTGTGAATTATGTGCTCTTGGACCGAAGCTCTCTCTCACTCCCTCATCTTTTGCTTCATGTGTTATCAGGAAATTCCAGGCAAAGTGTCCTTCTAACTCAAGCTCTCATCTAACATGTGTGGGACAGGAGTTTTTGCTTCCTTTCTGGCCTGTCCAAGAAAAATACCAGGCCTTGATATAATCAGAACATCAGGTCAAATAGTTTTTAAATTGTCAAAGAGAAGAAAGAGCAAATAATTCTTAGCATTTGTTTTGCACTTGAGTTGTCCAACATCAGGACAACTCAGATAGTGTCATAGGTCAGTCACAGAAAATTGAATGCCAATTTGACTTTCTCAACTTTCTGACATTCATTGTATTGCAAACCCCACCCACCTGCTACTCCAAGAAGCTTAAAACAAACAGTATTTGCAAATAAGGTCTGGTCTTAACCCCTCTTTCCGCTGAATCTGCTCTCCCTTTATTGTTCCTCTCCAACCATCCTAATCCTTCCATCCACTCTGTGATGTTTCCTCTCTTTTTTTGCCCCCCGACAGCTCCTTCCCACCCAAGGGACGTAACGGCTGATGTACGAAAGGTAATGGTCCTCCTCTTCCTCCTTGCACCCCTGCTTTCCTCTCCTCTCCTGCTCGGTTGCTCTCCCTCCCCTAATTCAATTCTACATGCTTTTCTTGGCTTGACCAACCCCCATCTTCATTCAACGCTTTTTCTCTCCCCTTCCTCCATTTCTTCCCTCACTTCCTTGCTGGCTCCATTAAACTTCTCCGCTCTTTAACCCTCATTTTTTTAGTCTCTTCTTCTCCCACTCAGTCTATCTCTTTATTCTGCCCTACTGTCTCTCTCCCTGTCTCTCCTCTTCCTGCTCCCAGCTCCCCCCCCCCACTCTCTCTCTCTCTCTCTCCCTCTCTCTCTCCCTCTCTCTCTCTCTCTCTCTCTCTCTCTCTCTCTCTTGCTCCCAGTTGCTCCGTTTTTAGTGCTGCCTCTGATTTGCAACCCCTGGATGTTCTCCATCTCTCTCCCCTTCTTCAGGCCGTCTACCTCCCTCAGAGGGAGCAGCTCACTGGGGCTGAGAGGGGTCACTCCTGGGTGAGGGATATCACTTCTCCCCTATCTCCCGCTCTCCTTTCCTCATTCACCCTTTTACTCCCGCTCTCTTTCTTCTATCTGTCTCCCTTTCTCTCTCTCTCTCTCTGTGAAGCTATCTCTTTCCCTCTCTCCTTGTCTCACCTCACTAGATATTCCTCCTCCTCCTCTTTTTCTTCCTCCTCCTCCCTTTCCGTCCCTACCTCAATAAGTGACATCATCGATTTGCAGAATACCCCCAGAAGCACATCAAGCCAAAATCCCATTCCAAATCTACCTTTAAAAGTGTCATTTCCCTATGAGAGGCATGCATCGCGAATATAATATTTCTAATATTTCTCTGTTTAACACCCCCCATATATATATACATATTATATATGTGTATATATATATATATATAGATATAGATAGATAGATATAGATATATAGATATAGATATATATTTATATTACACACACATATATACTATATATATATATATATATATGTGTGTGTGTGTGTGTGTGTGTATGTGTGCATTTATGTGTTCGCCTTTTGTGCCGACACAGGAATGATTTAGGGGGGAAAGTGTGAGTGTATGAGAGTGTGAGAGTGCTGATGAATGAGTGAGTGTGTGTGTATATGTGTGAAGGAGATCCTGTTGAGGAGCTTTGTGTACACAGATGCAGATCAGGGTGTGTGTGTGTGTGTGAGAGAGAGAGAGAGAGAGAGAGAGAGAGAGAGAGAGAGAGAGACAGAGAGAGAGAGAGAGGGAGAGAGAGAGAGAGAGAGAGAGAGGGGAAGAAAGACAAAGAGAGCAAGAGAGAGAGAGAAAGACAGAAAGAGACAAAGGGGAGATAGAGACGGAAAGAGAGACAGAGAGAGAAAGAGAAAGAGAAAGATGGAAACAGAGAGAGAGAGAGGGAGACTGGCCAGTATGTGTTCGTGTGGGGGGCAATTGAGGGGATCGTCTTCCCCCCTCGGCCCCTCCCTGGCCCCAGCCAGAAGCCTCCGGGGGTCCCTGGGTTCCTGAGGAAAAACATCTCGGCCCCCATCACCCCTGAACCCAGCGCTGGGCTGTTTACCTTGGCCTGGCTGCCTGACAGCTTTACTGATGTTACATACAGGCACACAGGGACCCCGAGTCAGAGAGGGAGAGAGAGAGGAGGAGGAGGAGAGGGAGGAGGAGGAGGAGGAGAGAGGGATGGATGGGGAACGGAGCAACAAGGAGGATGGAGGGTGAGTGACGAGGATAGAGAGCGGAGGGGAGGAAGAATGGCGAGGGAGGAGGCGAAAGGGAGAGAGTCAGAGAGGGAGAGAGAAGAGGGGAAGCGGAGGAGGCTGAGGAGGAGGAGGAGGAGGAGGAGGAGAGAGTTAGAGTGTTAGTTTACTCTGATCTTAATCACCACATTCAAATCCATTTGGGGAGATCTGCAGAGGAGAGAGCTGTTCAGAGGGCAGCAGAGTGCACGCTGAGTACACACTGAAAGAAATATTGCCAGCAAAACTCTGCCCTAAAAATACAGGCATTAATTTCCAAGTAGATCACTGTGTGTATAAAGCGATATTTTGTTTTTAGGGTCATTGCTTAATGTAGTATGTTAGATTTGAAAAGCAAATGCGGATTGGAGACTCAATATTTTGATAGGAGCTAACGTTACTGATGACAGTGTGGTGTAGAAATGTATAGGCCCTTTCCATAATGTTCATGGGAAGAGATGAGGGGAGGGAGGGGGCTAATACCCCGCACTATAAAAAGTCGACATAAGTATACTGCATCTGTGTTAAATAGATGACCATTATCAATTGGGGAGCAACATTTTGCATCATGGAAACTCCCTTATTCTTTCAGCTGGAACGAATATGAATTATGAGTAAAGGAGGTTGAGAGCGTGGTGCAGAAAAGGGCAGAGCAGAATGTGGTAGAAATTGAGTAGAAACATCCCAGTCTGGCCAATTTTTTCACAGTCAGTGGATGAACAAAAGAAAAGAAACACGCTCCCCCTTTGATGATGATTTGAATTCGCATTTCATCCTTCATCCGCTCAGAACACAACTTCCCCTCCGCCTGGCAGTTTGTCTATTTGTAGGCGTTTGTTTGTCCATCTCTGGGCCGTGCTGCTGGGCTGGGCCGGGCCGGAGGGGTTTCTGCGGTGGGGTGGGAGGTCTGTGTTTTGCCGCTCAGAGCACTAAGTCTTGTTTGTCTGTCCTGAGCAGCTGGACAAGCTGTAATAACACAAACAGGCCTTTGAACAGGCCGCTGTGTTGTGCTGCTCCGGCTTGGGTTACATCCCACACACTCGCACGATCAGACGCACACATGGGCACGCAGGCAAGCAGACATGCATATATATACACACACACACACACACAAAAACACACACGCGTACACGTTCACACAGGTGGGCACGCAGGGACATGCATGGACACACACTCAATCACAGAAATGCACGAAAACACACACCTACACACACACACACACACACACCCTTGATCATTCATCACAGCTAAATCAGCTCTCACTGATCTCTGCCTGTCTAACTGTGATTGATCATCTTAAACTGGGTCGTCACTCTGCCTGTTTGTCTGTCTCCGTCTGTTTGTTTGTTTGTTTGTTTTTGTGGACAGACGGGTGGCTTGCTTGTTGTTTGCTTATGGCTGATCATTTGTCACGAATGATAAATCATTTGGGACACCCCCCCCCCCAACCCCCTCCCCTCCTCTCCCTTCTTCTGAGCCTCCTGGATTGTTTTCATCCCTCTCAAACTGATTTAGGCTAACACAAACATGTCAGACTCACTGCGCTGTCACCCTCACATGCTGGAAACTGCAGCTCCCTCGGAGGAAAAATGGGACATAGTTGAATGCCATCCCAGCGCACTACACTGACGGATGACTTCCTCTGTCGTTATGTAATGGAGCTCAGGGCTTCACCTGCCCTGGCCTGGCCACTGGCCTCTGTGTACACACCAGGATATGAGAGGACAGGGAATAGGCCTGTAGGACTGCTGGGTCACTTCTCTGGGGATCTGCATCACTACCAGTGGAAAACAAAAAGGGAATTTCCACAAGTAAGCCCATGAAGAATGGGTTTGTTGTACAAAAAACATAGAGATGGACTTCTCTTTTTCAAAAACTAGACTTGCATGTTGCTTTGTTTTCAAGTAAATAGGACCACTGGAGTGAAAGGTGTGTTGTGTATTTTCAGGTTCTCTCTCCATGGTCAATCAGTAAAGTTACCAGTAGGCATACTAATCTTTTATACCTCTGTTTCTGTTCTGCCCTTATGGCAAACAAAATATACAGTATGTCCTCCTTTTTCCTATTTTTCTGTGCGTAGATATCTTCTACAGTCCCAGCACAAGTTTTCTCCTCAGTCAAATGGCGCTGTTCTCCCATAGACCACACATTATGCTTTTTCAGTAATTAAATATGTTATTTTTTCAGTAGTACAGTATAGAGAGGCATTACAGTGTATCAACATAGCATGAGAGTTGACTCCATGCAGTCACAGTATACAGCCCACAATTCCCCAAGCAAGCAGACTAGTCCAGACCAGCAGGGCACTTGAATTACTGGCTGTTTTTATCTTCATTGTCACTTTAAAGTAACTTTGCAATTAGCAGATTGCCTTGGCTCAGTGTAACTTTATTCCCAACAGGCCTTCTGTATTGCCACTGTGCTCTGTCTCCCCCTATAGGCGGGGTATGAAATAGCAGGCTGAGGGCTACAGGTACACACCAATTATGACTGTAGCTGGATTTGGGTCAATTCACACACAGGTCCACCAATTCAATTTAGTTCAATTTGAGAATCTTATAAATCTGAGAATCTTATAAATCTAAATCTTTATTTAAAATGTTTATAAATCTTTTCTTTGATTAAATAATTTAATGAAAAAGCTATATTTTTAACATTATATGACGTGATTGGATTAAAAGTGTATTGATCCCACGTTGGGCTGTGGAGGTGACGGTGCCAGTGGAGAGAGGAGAGGAGAGGAGAGGAGAGGAGAGGAGGGACTCAGACTGAGCTGCCTGGATTATCCAGCCATGGGTTATATAGAGTTGAACATCTGGCCAGAGAGACAGGAGAGATAGAGTTACTCATCCCTGACAGCAGCAGCATGAGAGAGAGAGAGAGAGAGAGAGAGAGAGAGAGAGAGAGAGAGAGAGAGAGAGAGAGAGAGAGAGACAAAGAAGAGAATGATAGGAGAAATAGATCGAGGAAGACAGAGAGACACAGCTGGGTTTAAATTTTTTTTAAATCATGATGTGTCAAATTAGAAAAGCTGAATGGAAATTTGAAGTGTATTTTTTTTTTGTTGATGAATAAATTATGTGATGAATAGTGATGGAAACATATTTGCTGAATACGACATACGACTCGACTATCCTATCCATGATGGTGCCCATCATGGTTGTGCACCTCAACAAAGTGCTTTGCTTTGTTTTTGTCTTTGGGTGAAAGCATGAATCACGGCCAGCATTAGCTGACACTAAAGAACAACAACAACAACAACGTGCTCAATACCAGTCAATTCTTAAAAGACTTTACATTTTTCTTGTTGATGTGTTTTTTGACATCCAGGAAACCTATTTATTCTCTTCAACCCAACACCTAATACGCATTTTATTTTTTGTGCCATTTCAATAGTTTGCTTGTAATTCCCTTGACAGTCTGATGGAAATCTAGCTACTGTTAGAAAAACATACAGAGACATTAAGAGAGAGAGAGAGAGAGAGAGAGAGAGAGAGAGAGAGAGAGAGAGAGAGAGAGGGAAAATAGAGAAAACGACACAGAGTGAGGAGAAGTAGTGACAGTAAGCGTTTATTTCGGTCCTCTCCTCCCAGCCCCTCGCTGCCCCCTGCTCCTGACCTCCAGGCCTCGGGCTGAGTTAGTAAACTGCTTCCCAGTGACCTCAACATCTGACCACCCTCCCCTCTACCTGCAATAAAACACAGAGCGCGACACTCTGAACACGAGCCAGCCGCATCAGCACAGACCCACTAGCAGAGCTGACAGCCTACACTTCAGCGGAGAGTCTTTCCAAAACACATAAAGAGAATGTTATCACGCTGTTCGTTTTGTCCGCCTCTGTTTCTGCTTCCTCATTTTTTATGCTGGATTTATGTAGTGCGGGTATCTGTGTGTTGATATGTGTGTGTCACCGAACTGCACATGTTTGTGTATGCGTGCACGCGTTCATGTGTGTGTGGCTGCACAGGCGAGTCCTTGCGCCATTTATCAGCCGCATATTTACTCGCGATCGTTCGTGGGAGTGCACATGACACAGTTCACTGCTTTTTCTCGTCTCGCTCTCTCCCTCTCCCTCTGTTTTTACATGACATGCTGGGATTGTTGTTCTGTTTGGTTTGTAACTCCTCAGCCACAGCCTTCATTAGATAATGAAGGGAAGTGTATTTGTGGTGGGAAGGTGAAGGTCACACCAGTGTTTGGAATACACAGACAGACTCTGATGAGTCAGCAAGAGTTTAGATAGATGATCACTGGCTAAAAATATGAAGCTGCTGAAGTTGATCCTTGCTGTTGTGCTGTTATCCATTCATTTTCTGTTTTGATTGTTGGTGTAATATGTAAGGTAGCGTGTGTATCTGTGTGTGTGTGTGTGTGTGTGTGTGTGTGTGTGTGTGTGTGTGTTACTTGGGTGGACCTGGGTGGCCTTCCCTCTGCTTTTTAGACCTCCCATGGGGGCGTCACTGTGGTGTTGGGGTGACTATCACACACACACACACGCACACACACACACACACACACACACACACACACACACACACACACACACACACACACACACACACACGCGCACACACACACTCGCCTTTCCCTGGCCTCCACCAGTCTGACTGGCCACCTGTGCTGTTTGTTTAGTGTTTGTCAAGTTTATGATATCCATGTCTAATGGCCAATAATAACATGTGTGTTTCACATTAGAACAAGGGTGAGGGACCCCAGAAAACTACAGCAGAGAGAGGGAGAGAGAGAGAGAGAGAGAGAGAGAGAGAGAGAGAGAGAGAGAGAGAGAGAGAGGGCATAAAGAGAGGGGGAGGGACAAATACAGAGAAAGAGAGAGAAAGAAGGACAGAATGAAAGACAGAAAGAGTGAGGAGGAGGTTTTTCCAGAGGTATGCTCGACCTCGCAGCTCCTCGACACCAACTGGGGCTGTAAGGAGTGACAGATGAGGCAGATGGGGGGAAGAGTGGATCAAGAGGAGGGGTGGAAAAGAAATAGGGAAATGACTACAAAAGAAGAGCAAAGGGACGGAAGGAGGAGGGTGAGGTGGAGGGAAGGAGCAAGGGGCATGTGGAGGCCACGCGAACCACGGAAAAAAAAAAAGCGGGGTGAAATGACAAATTTGATAAAGCCCCGTTGGCTAGCGGGGGCCAGATCGAGTATGGGGTGGGGTGGGGGAGGGGTGTTGGGTGGGGGGGCAGGGTGCTATCGGGAGCAGCACATCTGCAGAAGCCATTAAGGAGTGTGTATGCGGCGTGACGCTGTGTTTTCTCTGCCGGGCCCGGCTTGGGCCAGCGCGGCAAAACTGGGATCGGGTTTCGTCAGCGTGCAGTGGGGGGCCGTCTCCAGTTGACGCGTGATGATTTAGTCAGGTGTGAGCGTGCACTTTCCAATTTGGGGGGAAATAAATTAGAAGTGATTTTTTATGAGGCCTCTGTCCCGGGCCGTCTCAAGGCTCTCTCCGCCTCCCGCTGCGCGCTGTCAGCCCAACTGATGTGTTTATAAAGAGCTCTGCAGTGGGAGCCCTCTGCCCCCACACTACACACACACACACACACACACATACAAACACACACACACATTACACATATACAAAAACACACATGCATGCATACAAACACATGAGTAGCACACAAACAGATGCATGCATGGAAATACATGTATGCATGAACCTAGATGAGTAAGGTACAGTCAAAGCTACACCTATACACATAAATATAGTTATGCAAGCTGCACACACAAACACACACACAAACACACACACACACACACACACACACACACACACACACACACACACACACATACAGTAGACAGATGCTCACATTTTACATGCCTTTCCACAGATGCTTGCTTGTGTGTGGCTGGGCAGCAGTGGAGACAGAGAGAGAGAGAGAGAGAGAGAGAGAGAGAGAGAGAGAGAGAATAGAGGAATGTAACTACTGTCTCGCCTTTGGAAACTCAACACTGAATACTGTAACACGATCACCAAGCAGAGGAAACAAGGATAAAAAAATAGGAGGAAAAGGACAAGAAGCAGAAGAGGAAGAAGAACTGCAACAGCAACAACCACATAGATTCTTCATCCTCATCATCATTACATTCTGTATTCTGTGTTACACACTCCATTGAAGCCAGTAAAAATAAAACTCTTCAAGGCTCGGTAGCAGCGCTATTCAATAATTAAGGGAAACAGAGGAACACAGGTGTGTTACTAGTAGAGGATGCAGAGCAGAACAGAGCCGGGCTGATGTGTTTTTTGGGGGGAAGGAGAGATTGAGCTCCACTGGGGTCTAGGAGCAGGAAACCCAAATCCTACATGACCTCTGACCTCTATTTGGTTCCCCTGCTACTGCTCACACATATGGCTCTGCCTGCCTCTCTAAATGACTGCCTGACTTGTCTTGTCTGCCTGACTCTGCATGCATGTTTTTCTGTTTGTCTGTCTCTCTGCCAGCCTGTCTGTTTGCCTCTCTCTCTCTCTCTCTCTCTCTCTCTCTCTCTCTCTCTCTCTCTCTCTCTGTCGCTTTGCTTGCTTTCCAAGGCTGGAAGTAACAAATTACATACTCTGTAGTAGCTTTTTTTGTGTAATTGTACTTTTTTTAAAGTTTTTTTTTAAGTCAGTAATTTCACTTTTGCTTATGTTTTGACTGTATTCCACTTCCCTACGTCTCATCCACTACAGAGCACACACTTTGTGGGCTCTCCATAAGCATTGCATCAGAAATTGGCCAACTATAAATTTTTCCATTAGTTAACCAAGTTAACCAACTGTAATGTTAAGTGTTCAAAATGCTCCATTATAGTAGCTTTGTTAACATTAGCCAAAAAAACATAAATCCAGCCACAGCTACTATTGGTTTGTGTTAGCCTTGTTGTTGTCAAGCTAGTTTGGTAGCCTTGCTAGCTAGTTGCACAGCTAATAGCAATCAAAGTAGTAACATTATTGAACAATGCGGATGGGAACGCTCTCAACAGAGCGTATAACTCGCCTAAAAACATCCCATTTGAAGATATTATGTAAAAATGTCTGTTTTTAAAAGTAACTCAGTAACTTGGGCACATTTTAAATTTACTTTTACCTCAGTAATTGTTTTACACCAGTAAAATCTATTTAAGTAAAATTTCAGGAAAATATCTGTAGCTTACTTCTACTTGAGTTGGATATTTTGGTATTCTTTCCACCCCTGTTACTTCCTTCTCCACATTTTTTGTATGCCTCTCTGTCTGTCCACCCACTCTGTCTTACTGCCTGCCCCTCAGCTGGCTGGTGTGTGTTGGTCTGTCTGTCCTGCTGTTTCTTGACTCCCTTCCTGACCACCTACCTTGCTATGTATCTCTTTACTGGTCTTTCTGACTGCCTATCCGTCCATCTGCATTAGTAAATGAAAGGTGCAGAGGCTCATCTTTGCAATGAATGAAACGAATTGAATGCTGCAAACAGTAGCTGTAACAAAAGGCAGATGATGCATGTTATGCCTCCAGTTGGTCCAATAAAGGCATGTGGTGGGTGTCGAGAAAAGCAGCATTATCAACTTCAGCCTGGGTGGACAGAGGTCCTGCTCCCACAGCTTAGTGTGTGTGTGTCTTACTGTGAGTCCATGTCATAAGAATGAACCACTGGCCATGAATTGTCCATCTGAATGTTGATAGTATAGCTATTCATACAATGACAGTGTTGTAGATTTCCTATAGTTCTTCAGAAAGTGCCATCAAAGACAGAGCCATCATCATCCCCTCTATTCAGTGGAGAGCATGGCTAGCTCATGGTCATAACCATGACAACACCTTTCCTTCACTGTTCCAACTTGAATGTGTGTGTGTGTGTGTGTGTGTGAGTGGGTGGTAAGTTTGTCTGTGTGTGTGGGTGTGTGCGTAAGTGCACATGCATGTCTATGTGTGCATGTGTGCATACACGTGTGTGCCTTTATAAACACGTGTGTGTGTGTGTGTGTGCATGTGTGTGTGTGTGGAATTTAATTACTGAATTATTGTCAATTGGTTCCAATGAAGGGCAAGAAAAAAATAGAAAAAGTAGAGAGGGATAGAGAAGCACCCTTACAATTAAAACAGCTAAATATTGTGGCACTTCAACCCTGAAGGTCTTTCTAAGTTGGTGCAACACAAACATCAGTGAGCCTCTGGTTCACTGCAGCAGGAGCTGAAACATGTCACTCTTGCTCAGAGGGACACATTTCTGTAACAATCATTTTAAAAGCATCTCTACTTCACATGTGATAGAGTGACAGGACAGATAAGAGAGAGGTCAAGGTCAAGTTAGACTATATTGTGTCCAAGGCAAATTCATTTGAAGGTGACACGCCTCAGAGATTAAATTATACGATAGTTAACATATACGATGCACCATGACATTACACACACACACACACACTGTACATAAACTGATAAAGAGGGGATACAACAACAAAAGCCTTGAGTCATATTTTTAACCTGCATGAGTACATTGTATGCATGAGACTACATGGTTTACAGATCCACCTGGATGTTTAATAATAATCTGATACTTTACTGATGCCTGAAGGAGAGATTCTCTTTTCTCTCCCCCCCTCCCTCTAGGAAGGTCAGAGGTCATGGTTTCCCTAAAATATGTCACCCTGTTGCCTCTGGAGGACTGGATGGGCCTTGGGAGATCTTGCAAAATTGTGGGAATTTTGATGCAGAGTCGTGGCTGAAAGTGGATGTGCCTCACCAAATGTTTTCTCTGTGTATACGTAACTGATGGCAGGCACTTAGGGTTTGGCACTTCCTTCGTTCCAGGCCGAAGCACAAATTCTCCGCTCACCAGCGCACCACAACGACGTAAGATGAATACACACTGTCTTATCCAATGCACCGCTTGAAAAAGATCCAGTTCAAATGGCGAAGCAGGGGTATTCCAACTTAGGAGTGAGTTTACACCAAGGGACTATACAGTATCACGCAGCATCCATCATGTTGCAGTGTATACCTCTATACTTATTCACTGTGCATTCAACTGTGATTGCCTGGGTTACTCAATCTTTATTTTCCACTAAAATGGTTAAAAGGAGACTCTGGGGTATGATGATAGCACCACCCAAAACAAATAGGGTGATGCTCAAAAAGTGCAATTAAAACAAAAAGGTATGCAGTTGTGGGAGTTTCTGCAGTCACTCACATCTTACCTTAATTTGTCCATAGTTCCTGTTATAATAT